>NW_015386230.1:2079103-2091075 GCF_001527695.2 Protobothrops mucrosquamatus
GGACTGGCCTAGGGGTATTTTAAAGGGGTTTTAAATTAAATTTTTAGTAGAAGCGGCCAAATTTAAATAGTTATTTTTAATCTTTTTTAAAGTTTGTATTGTATTATATCATTGTTTTAAACTGGCTGTAAGCCGCCCTGAGTCCTCCGGGAGAAGGGCGGGGTATAAATTTAATAAAATCTAAATCTAAATCTAAATAAGCAATCCACCCAGCAAAGCTGACACACCTACATGGACAAGCCCAATGAGTTTTTTTGGCAACACACTCAGCCAAAATTTCTAATACTAAGGCAGTTTATGTAAGGGAATTTGTAGCAGCCATCTATAACACCCTTCAGACATGTCCCAGAATTCCCAATCAGCATAGCCTATAAATCTAAGAGACAGTTTTGCCCCAATAGTTGTTACTTGTTATCTTCATGGGAGTAATATAAATCATTAAGTAATACAACTGATTTTTTAAAACAATGTGGCACCCCCTTCTTTTGTTGACCTTTGATCAAGTTGGGAGATACTATGATCAAGGAACAGATATATGTCGTCCTTTTTCAGAGCACTGGCTGCCATCCAACATGGAGCTCCTAGCTGCTCTAGAGTCCCCTTGAAGAGAGCCAGGCACGATTTTTATTGGTCCAAGGGCTGTTTCAGTCTTTGAATAAAGGGCACATAAAAATATTAAATGGTGGGGTATCGATTTGATTTCTTAAATATTAATGTCTATACGTTAATGTAAATGTGTAATTGTTAAAATTTAGCACTTGCAATGATTCTAATCCCTGTCCCTCTCCATTATTTGCCCTTCAAATGAGAGATTTCATATGATTAAGCCATTCCCTACTTGTTGATAGCATTTGTTCGTTAGCTAACAAGAATATCTAGAACATGGGTGTCAAACTCGATCGCATCACGTGGCGTATCGTGATGTATCACATTTTTTGCCTTTGTGGAGCTGGGGTGGGTGTGGCCTGCACGTGACACATCCAGCCCACGGGCCACCAGTTTGACACCCCTGATCTAGAAGAAGCATATAGAAAAGGACAGATCACTGTGAGAAATGGAAAAGAAAAGATACCTCTCAGTCTCACTTTACATCAACTGCTTGGAAACTGACAGCCTCCCAAGTAGATTAGACAGGAAACACAACAAGATGAGCTAATTCTACTTTTAGGTAATAATCCTGTAGGTCTAAGTACAAATCCTGTAGGTCTAAGTACAAATCCTGTAGGTCTAAGTACAAATCTCCACCATCTTTTTAATGATCTGATTAGTTAAGATGGATCATTTTCCTTTTATCTGATCGTTCCCTAGGCAGCATCTCTCCCCCACCCCATCTTCCAAGGTCATTTTCACATTCCGTTAGAGAAACCAATACTTCACTGTTATCTGTCATCAAACTGTACTTACACAAGTTCTTTTACTTTTAAATGTTACTGGCATTTCACCAATTTCTTTTTCCATTCTGAAGTGGCTTCATTCATAACATCAGAGATATCAGAGTCTGTTATCTCTCTATCCCTCTTTTGGTCAAATATAGTTAAGTAACCAATAGGTCCTAGATAACAAAAAATACACACACTTCAGGGACTTTGTTGCTTATAGAAATGTAACAATTTGCTAAGCAATAAGCATGTCACATTCTTAATCACAACTTTCCATTTAACTGTCCTGTTTCTAAAAGATCCCTTTCTGTCCAAAGTTGAATTGCTTCCTGTTATTGTCCTGGGCCTGCTGAATGACTCAGCAGGCTCAGGAAAGCTGCAGAAAGGCCCGGGCAGACCATGTGGTTGCCCGGGACCAGACAGGCTGTCTCCAGCCTTGCGCGCATGCGCAAGGCGGGAGAATGCCATGGAATGATTGGCTGACGCTTTCCCTGCAAGGGGACTATAAAAGGGCCTGCGCCATTTTTGTTAGTTGTTCTGTTGGTGAATTACAATAAAGCAGTGTTTCTCAACCTTGACCATTTTAAGGCATGTGGACTTCAACTCCCAGAACACTTCCCATTGTGGTTTTGATTGTGACTAAACACCATATACCCAGGTGGGGGAAATTATGCAAAACATCATTACTATATTGCAGAAAGCTGTTTTTAAAGTTAGGATGAACCAATCCATCATATGTTTCAGACAATGTGATACAACCATATCTGTTGAGATGTACTACTTTCACAAAATTAAAATTAAGGTTTAGATGGGACCTTTTCTCAAAATACTTCATGAAATAAAAACAATAGAAAAAGATCCATAGATTCAGACTGGAACTTGGCCTATACAGGATCATCATCCCCATTGCCTGGTCAGTGGGCAGTCTTATAAATTGAATAATGAACAGATAAATAAATAATCCGCTCCTTCAGTTGTTGAACTGCTGTTCTGGAGTTATCTGAATTTACCATTTAAGCTCTTTTTATCCTGTGCTTATGCCAACTTGATTCTAATCTATCTTAAGGAAATTCTATACAGACTAAGACATTTTAGCAGCAGCTTGTAATATATTTGATATGGATGGAGGCCACTACATCCTTCCACTGGACAACCAGCCTGCTACTACAGCCCTTCACCTTTCTGTTCCAGGAAAACAGTAGCCAATTGCTTCCCTTCTTATAGGAACATCTTCCTGGAGATATGCTATATTTGTGTGTAGGTATATATGTCTGTGGCTATATACAGACATTCTCACATACATGCATACAACTGTATGCGCACGCACACACACGAGAGAGAGAGTTAAATTTCTGTATACAAAGTTGAACAATCAAGTTACAGGTATATGCAGGCACAACAAACAGCTTAAGAAAAAATCCTTCTTTTCAGCCTACACCCCATTTTTTATGCTTCCCTGTCAGCAATAAGGAAATAGCCTGTAGGTTATGTGGAAGCTACCCCAACCACTTCAGTGGGCCAGAAGAACAATAAAAATCTGGAATTATTTTTTTTCGAATGGAGGGGAAAATTACTTATTCCAGATAAACCTTCCACTAGCAGAAACTTAAGCCTTTATCAGACCCTCTAATTCAAGAATGAGGACTAGCACCTTGACTCCAATTTATAATTTGGGTTACATGCAAACAGAAAGAGCTAATCGTTGGCTGCAAGGTGCCTGAGTGAGTGCCTGCTTTTGTCAGAAGGTGAGTTGACTTCTTGAGCTCTTAATTCCAGCACCACAGAATAAATAAATCATTATTAATCTATTAGCTAAACATTGGGAGGAACCTTGCCTCTCACTGCCAGAGTAATAACTACAGAATTGGGGCAAAGTTGTTTTGCCCAGGGAAGGATAACACAGTGCTTCTCAACCTTGACCATTTTAACAGGTGTGGACTTAAACTCCCAGAATTCCCCAGGGGAATTCTGAGAGTAGAAATCTACAAATCTTAAAGCTGCCAAGATTGAATGCAGCCTCTCAAGCCCATTTCCAAAGTAATAGAAATGATTAAAATATGAGGGAGGGGCAGCCATGTTGCCCTCATTTATTTCATTTTCAATTAAATTAGACTTAATTGTGACCCTGTCTTCTTTCTGTTTTTTTTATTCTTAACACAACCCATCAGATTACTCAAATGCTTAGTGTGACCAAGTCCTCAACCAAAAACTGCACATCTCCCAAAGTAAGAGAACACAAAATAGTTATTAGTTTCACAATGAACTGAACGGAGGGGAAAAAAACTTGCTGCAAAGCATGGGCTGGATGGCTCTAGATAAGCTGCTCCACGTGGTTCAAATATATTCTGCCTCACCCCTTCCTTCTGGAGTAATGAAAGCAAATGTGCTTGCTTTGAAAGGCACACCTTTTTTCCTTCTTCAGCCTGGTTCTTTCCAGACACAGAAAAATATACAAAGCTAATTTGATGGTGGTGTGGGAAGTCAGCCCTCCCCCAGAGAAATAAATATTTTTGGAAATATTTAAAAGGCAGAATATATTTTCCTAAAGGATTTTAAAAGCAGAAACCAACCCTACCCCCAAGTCTCTCTGTTCCAAACAGAAACCAAGTCTGCAGAACTGCAGATGTGATAATCTTGTCAGAAAGACTGGAATCAGGAAACTGGGATTAGGAAGAAAGATCCCTAGAATCAACAACCTCTCACACCAAAAATTTAAGAGTCATCAGCCACAGCCCTGGGAAGCAGGATATGACCTTTGGGACACAATAGGAGTAACCCACTACCATCAGAATACCAGAAAGGCACACTCAGACTCAGGTCAAAGTTCATGCCACAGGAACAACTCCAAACAAAAGGCTCCAGAAGGTATAAAAACCCACTCCCTACATGTGCTCACTCTTTTTTCTTCCAGAGCCATTTTCCTGTATGGCTCTCCTCTTCAATAGACTGCAACCTTCTTCCTAAAACAGTCGCCATGTTGCTTATTCCCGGCTTGGACTGAACCATGATGAAAACTTTTCCTTCAACAATTTGGCACCCAAGATGGGACTCCAAGCTAACCTCTCCAATGGACTGAGACTGGTAAGCCCCATCTTGCCAGCAGCAGACCCCTTGTGTCTGTGGATAGCTTTCCCAGGCCCTGCCCATGTGGAGCCAAGGTAGTAAAGGGAGTTTTGGGTTTGAGCTCAAGAGCTGCTTTAGAAAGAAGGTGAAGGTGAGTACCTCTAAATTTTAACTTTAAAGCCAGGGGAGTGAGAGAAATGTGTGTATCTCTCTCTCTCTCTCTCTCTCTCTCTCTCTCTCTCTCTCTCTCTCTCTCTCTCTCTCTCTCTCTCTGTGTGTGTGTGTGTGTGTGTGTGAGTGAGAAGACCCTTTTCCCAATCATAGTTGGATTTTGCTCCCTCTGGCCTTTTGTAACCGCAAAAGGGATCTGTTCAAGTGGCAGACCCTGGAAAGCATGGGGGTTGGCCAGAGCGCAGGATCTTTTGTTAGGGAAAAGAGAGAGGCTATGTGAAAATGGAATAGAATGAGTGAATGAGAGAATTGGATTTGGGCAACCAGCTGGTAAGGCCCTGTAAGCAAAGCCCCAAGTTAGGAAACTAAGCCCCGGGCTAGGAGTGTCCCTTACCTGTGGAAAGCAAGCAGAAGTCCTCACGGACATTTGAAGTCCGCAAACAATGGTGGTGAAAAGTGAAGGTAAAACCAGTAAGAGAGCGTCCTATACCTTCTGCAGGGGAGCAGAAGTGTCCTCGACAGACCCCTTTTTGGTCTGAAACCGTGGTGGTAATTCCCTAAAGGAGTGTCCAGTACTCTGTGAGGGATCCAGAGTGCTCCGTGGGTCCCTTAGGCGGACATCTCACTAGGAGGCTTCAGTGCGCCAGACCCGATAGAACCGAAGATACATAGAGATATATAGAGATACAAGTTAAGATAGGCAAGAAAATGGTAAGTGAACACGTGTCCAGCCTAGATGAGTTCAAATCACCAGGACCAGATGGATTACACCCCAGGCTTCTTAAGGAGCTGGCAGATGTGATCTCAGAACCACTGAACTATATCTTTCAAAGATCCTGGAGCACTGGGGAACTACCAGAAGACTGGAAAAGAGCTGATGTAGTTCCCATCTTCAAAAAAGGGGAAAAAAGGACCCAGGAAATTACAGACCTATCAGCCTGACCTCAATACCTGGGAAGATCCTAGAAAAGATAATCAAACAACGAATCAGCGAACACCTACAGGCAAACAAAGTCATTACTAAAAGCCAACATGGGTTTGTCAAAAACAGATCATGCCAGACAAATCTTATTGCATTCTTTGACCAAGTGACAAAATTAGTGGACCAGAGGAATGCTGTGGATATTAATCTACTTGGACTTCAGTAAGGCATTTGAGAAAGTAGATCACAACCTACTACTTGATAAGATAGAAAAATGCGGGTTAGACAGCATCACCACCAGATGGATCTGTAGCTGGCTGACTGGCCGTACTCAGCGTGTGGTCCTCAATGGAACCGCATCTATATGGAGGGAGGTGTGTAGTGGGGTGCCCCAGGGCTCTGTTCTGGGCCCAGTGCTCTTCAACATCTTCATCAACCATCTGGACGAGGGGATAGATGGGGAACTCATCAAATTTGCAGATGACACCAAGCTGGCAGGAATAGCCAACACTCCAGAAGACAGGCTTAGGATACAGAAGGATCTGGACAGACTTGAACACTGGGCGCTATCTAACAAAATGAAATTCAATGGTGAAAAAAGTAAGGTTCTACATTTAGGCAAGAAAAACCAAATGTACAGGTATAGTATAGGGAGTACCTTGCTCAATAGTAGTAACTGTGAGAGGGACCTCGGAGTCCTAGTGGACAATCATTTAAATATGAGCCAGCAGTGTGCTGCAGCTGCCAAAAAAGCCAACACAGTGCTAGGCTGCGTTAACAGAGGGATAGAATCAAGATCACGTGAAGTATTAATACCACTTTACAATGCCTTGGTAAGGCCACACTTGGAATACTGCATCCAGTTTTGGTCACCACAATGTAAAAAAGATGTTGAGACTCTAGAAAGAGTACAGAGAAGAGCAACAAAGATGATTAGGGGACTGGAGGCCAAAACATATAAGGAACGGTTGCTGGAATTGGGTATATCTAGTTTAACGAAGAGAAGGACAAGGGGGGACATGATAGCAGTGTTCCAATATCTCAGGGGCTGCCACAAAGAAGAGGGAGTCAGGCTATTCTCCAAAGCACCTGAAGGCAGGACAAGAAGCAACGGGTGGAAACTAACCAAAGAGAGAAGCAACCTAGAACTAAGGAGAAATTTCCTGACAGTTAGAACAATTAACCAGTGGAACAACCTCCCTCCAGAAGCGGTGAATGTGCCAACACTGGAAGTTTTTAAGAAGAGACTGGACAGCAATTTGTCCGAAATGGTATAGGGTTTCCTGCCTGAGCAGGAGGTTGGACTAGATGACCTCCAAGGTCCCTTCCAACTTTATCATTATTATTATTATTATTAACCCCTGGATAAGGAATAAGGGAATCATGGGGTGTTCTAGTTCAAGGGTTGAGATAGGCTCTCCAATAAAAGCTTGCTTGAGGCCTGGGACGGGAATCAGCTACCCATTCAGGCAGGTATAAAAAAGAGATAGGTAGAGAAACTATGCAAAAAAATGGACTTTGCTCAGGGTTTTGCTGGGAAACCAATTTGGCTAAATATAGATGCTTAAAGGGAAATTAAAATATAAGAAATAGTGATTCCCTTTCTTTCTCTCTCTCTCTATGCAACCATGTGGTATGTTTAAGATTTGTGCCTTCCCTAATATGAGTTAACTGAGATTTATGGTGAGATTAGGATGTGTAGAAAGTACATGTGTGTAGAACTGAAAGTTCTGTTTCCTTTTCTGTTCTCTTGTCTTTGTGTGTGTGTGTATTTAAAATCTTTGTGTATGAGGTAAATGTGGCTGTTAATTGTTTCTAATCCAAAGAGAAAAGAATTTTAAAATTCTGCTTAAATTAAGTCACCAAAAGTAAAATATCCTCACTCTGTTTGTCTGGCCAACAAACAAAGTGAAGAAAAATGTTTTTTTCCTCCCCTTTATCTCTCTGTACTCTTAAGAACAGCCCAATGTTACCAGGAGGGAATGTTTTAAGTTCATCTGCTGGAAAAGTTTCACTCTTGCATTTACTTATATGTTGTAAATGGGTTTTATCTGTGTATCCTTTTCCTGAAACATGCCCAGCATTTTTCAAGTTGTAAGTCCTTAAGTCCTAACATGTTGCAAATTTTCAGTTCAGAAGTGAGACCTTTCATTTTGTTGTTCTTACCAGAATCCAGCCTTTCTTTTGTCCTCATCTGTGTTGTCACCATCTTATCTGTCTCTTTAACAACTACAGTACCTTTTCAAATTCTGCCTGCAAGGTACCCCCCATTCTACTTTTCCTTTTCTTATTCTCTGTTCTCCATGCCTTTGTCTGCCTCTCCTGGGAGAGTCCACCCAGAAAGGGGGCAGGAGATCTAGCTCTCATGTCTTTCAGCCCTACACAGATGACCCCCCAACCTTTGGAAGCAGAGCACACTGACCCAGACACTGCCTCCATCCATTTGAGCCAGGGAATTGGGTTTTGAATCCAGCCATCCACTGAAAAGGCACCATGCAACCAGAATGGAACAGATCTTTCCAAGTCCTACCATTCCCCCAGATGCCTGTGAAAGCTGCTGAGGAAGAAAGCAGTCCTAGAGCTATTGGTCCCCATGTGAAGCCTCAGAAGAAAATTAGGAAGACTATGGGGGGAGGGTGGAAACTCATTGTAAGGTTTTCTTTCTTGCCCCATTTGTATTGTAATAAGCCAGTTGAATGTATTTATGGAGAGATGGCATTTGGGAATAGTTGGCACAGCAAGTACTGAACACCTTGAGATTTCTGTCTGGTGGGAAAGAAAATTTGTTCAGAATGTTTGTATTGCCTGTTTGTATTAGTAGCTGCACACACGCACACACACCATTCATAATCACACTGAATCTTTCCCCTCCACCTACCTTCAGTAAAGTTCCCCAGGCTGATTTTTGCTCTATTGCACCAAAGCTTTGCATGCACAACTTGCTGCAAATTCCAAGGGGGAGGGAACCAGGCCCCCTCAGGCAATTTGCAATTCATATGCCCTGACTAGGAAAGTAGTAGAAAAGAGATCTCAAAACTTAAGCCCTGAATATCTTGCACTGGTGGACTCAGATTGGGAGTCCTAGGGCTCACTATGTGCAATTTAAGAAAATGTAATAGCCCAGCTTGCATACTGACTAACCTCAATTGGATATCACTAACCTGAATGAACTGAACTAAGAGCTAAGGCAGAAAACAACCCTTGAAAATGGGCAGCCATTGGTTATGTAGTGATGAAGACCATGGCTGTGAAGAATTTTGGGAGGAAGGGGTGTTGTCTTACCTGAACGCCTTTTCTCAGCATGATGATGTAGAATCCACTGGATGGGTAATTTCAACCTTCCTGCTCAGAAGAGACTAGGTCAGAACTTTGGCCACACCTCCCTCTGGGTGTGTCTTCCCAGTTTTAATGAGGCGAAGCATCCCTGACGAAGTCCGGCGCAATGGCTCCAATCATCGTGACACCTGCCTAGACTACCCTAACGGGAGGGTGTGGATTCTACATCATCATGCTGAGAAAAGGCGTTCAGGTAAGACAACGCCCCTTCTCCAGCATGATGAGTGTAGAATCCACTGGATGGGACATACCAAAGCCGCTCATGTCCCTATGGGAGGGGGGAAAGTCTAGGCTTGTGTCCCCTGAGAAGAAACAACCTGTTGTAGAACCCGTCTGCCAAACGCGCCGTCCGCCGCCGCATACCTATCTATCCTATAATGCCTGACAAATGAGGAAGGGGAGGACCACGTCGCTGCCCTGCAAATCTCCTCAACCGAAGCTTGTGTAGACCAAGCCGCAGACGCAGACGCGCTATGCGTCGAGTGAGCCGTGATGTGTGCAGGAACTGGAAGTGACTGAGAAAGATAGGCCCGAGCAATGCATGCCCTTATCCACCTACCACTGGTCGAAGATGAAACCTTCTGACCCATGGCAGAGGGTTGAAAAGACATGAACAAGGCCTCCGACTTTTGAAAGGCTGAGGTTTGCTTGACATAATGACGCAGAGCCCTGCGCACATCCAATTTATGCCACTGTCGTTCAAGACTATGTGAAGGATTTGGACAGAAATTTGGAAGAACCAAGTCTTGGGACCTGTGAAACAAGGTATTAACCTTAGGCATGAAGGAAGGGTCCAATTTGAGAACCACCCTATCCTCGAAAAAGGTGCACAAATCAGTCCGAACTGAAAGTGCGGCCAATTCCGAAATCCTTCTATCCGATGTTATGGCTACTAGGAATGCCACCTTCAAAGACAGAAAGTGAAGAGAACAGGAACTGAGAGGCTCAAACGGAGGAGAGGTCAGAGCCTGTAACACCCTAGGTAGGTCCCAAGACGGATAGCGATGAACCACGGGCGGTCTAGCGTTAACCGCCCCTTTTAGGAAAGCACTAACTGCCGGATGTTGCGACAGAGGAACCAAGTTGTCACAGGTAAGGACTGTTGACAGAGCTGTGACCTTCCTGCGGATGGTATTAGGTGATAAACCCTTGTTCACACCTTCCAGCAGATAGTCCAAAATATTGGGAATTGTGACTGAGAGCGGCCTGAGATTTTGTTTAGTGCACCACGTGCAGAAGTTCCTCCACGTGGCGTCATAAATCCTATTAGTCGAGGGGCGCCTTGAGGCTTGAATCCTCCGCTTTCAGGGCCTCAGCCATATCCCCTGGAATAGCAGATGTGGAAAACAGGTACCTTATCTCTTTCACAACCTTAAATCCTGTTTTATTTTCCTATTTTTTTATCTTCTTCATTCATGTTATTTACCAACATTTTTGTCTTTTATTTAATAATAATAACAATAATAAAGTTGGAAGGGACCTTGGAGGTCATCGAGTCCAGCCCCCTGCCCAGGCAGGAACCCTACACCATTTCAGACAAACGGCTGTCCAGTCTCTTTTTAAAAACTTCCAGTGTTGGAGCATTCACCACTTCTTTTCTTTTCATCCCTGCCAGTTCTCCAAATATTTTAAGCTTCTTCATAACATGTTCAATGTTACGCAGTGGAACTTGTAGCGTCAGAACCAAATCATCTGCAAAAGCACATAACGTATATTTATGTGCATTAACTTGTAATTCCTCTTACTGTATTGTCTAATATCTTTGTTTAATAGTTTCAACAACAAAGATAAAGAGTAAAGGGGATGAATGACACCCCTGTCTTGTTCCTTTCTGTGTCTCATATACTTTTCGTCAGATCTCTGTTGATCATGATCTGGGCCTTCTGTAATGTATAGACAGATTTCAGTCCATGTATAAATTTCAATCCAAAATCCTTTTCAGCTACTTTAAACATAAAATCACTGTTTGCTGCCTTGAGTTATTTTTAAAAAATATAGAAGTGGGATATAAACAAACAAAAAAAATAAATCCACTTGCAGATCAGTTTCAATCTTGTCCAGTAAAATTTGCCAAACTTCAAAGTGGTTTTTTTAATGCAAGGTTAAAAGATAAACAGAAAAAAATGAAAAAATAAAAAGCTCAGGAAAGAGAAAAGTGAAAGTACAAGAAAGAAAAGGGGAAAAAAGAAAAAGATTTAATAGTGTCACCCACACTATTATGGCACAAAGTGGTGATGAAATTCTTGAGTTCCAGAAAGCTCCCTTTTTCTAAGTTTTATTAGTCACTTTGATATGCAGGTTCTGAGGTTTTGCTGGTTAAAGAAATACAGGAAACCAGAAAGTGCCTTTAAGTTTTACGTTTTTATTCAGCTGAATAGAGACGGACCCCTCTAAATGAGAGGAGCCATGAATGACAAGAAATCCTTGTGTTTATTCTGTATAATTACATAAACAACCCATCCAGCAAAGCTGACACACATAAGATAAAGATTGCACCCAGTAAGTCTGGCATACTGTAGATAAGAAGGGAGAAAGCAGAAGTAGCTAAATATGTTCCCATTTGAGTGTTGCATAACACCCGTGGGTAGGTTAGGACATTGGGTGTTGTCCTTGCTGACCTTTCCTGTCCCTGCATCCAGGATTACAAGTGACCAAAGAGAGAGAAGCCATCTATACGTATTCACAATTAATACTGTCCCTTAATTCCTGGTCATCAACTTATGTGTTTTTATTTTGTCATATAGGTATCTTAGTTATTTATGCCAATAGGTAGCAACAGCAAACGGTAAGCATAGAATAAACTTTTAAAGGTATTTGCTAGGAACGATCTTGACTACATTTGACCCTTTTTATGACCTTGGAGAGAAAAGCAAGAATTAGTCAATGGAATTTATTTTATTTATTTTTTATTTATTTATTTAATTGCATTTATATCCCGCCCTTCTCCTTGCGGACTCAGGGCGGCTGACAATGATTAAAATACTAACATATACATCTAATTAAAAATTGATTAAAAAGAAATATTTAGATACGTCAAATTTAAAAGTAATTAAAACCCCTTTAAAATCCCTTAGGCCAGTCCCGCGAGCTGGAACAACCAC
>NW_015386230.1:2091783-2099628 GCF_001527695.2 Protobothrops mucrosquamatus
AAAAGCCGCCGAGAGGTCCAAAAGAACTAGGACAGAGGAGTAACCCCTGTCCCGGGCCCTCCAGAGATCATTAACCAACGTGACCAATGCCGTTTCCGTGCTGTAACCCGGCCTGAAGCCCGACTGGAGGGGGTCCAGATAGATTGTTTCCTCCAGGTGCCGCGGAAACTGCTGTGCAACCACACTCTCAACAACCTTCACCACAAAGCGAAGGTTGGAGACTGGGCTATAGTTGGCCAATACATCTGGGTTCAGGGAAGGCTTCTTAAGGAGGGGCCTCACCACCGCCTCTTTAAGGGCCGTGGGAAAGGCACCCTCCCCCAGAGAAGCGTTTATAATTCCCTGAAGCCAGGCTTGTGAGAAAGCCAGAGAGGATTATAGGTCCGTCATCTACCATGCAAGCTAGCTATCCCATTCTGAGTAATGTTTAGCGGATGGTACATTTATTTCTTTTCATTACAAAAAAAAATGGAATCTAGATGCATCAGATTGCTGCCTGAGCACTCTTTCAAGAAAGTAAACATGAATTTGTGTAAGAAAGTTTCTTGGGAAAAAGAAAAATACTAATTAATTGTTGCTTGATGCCAAACTTGATTGTGCTGTTAGGTAGGTTAGAAAACAGGAACCTAGTTGGGGATGGGGGGGAGGTAGCTGACTATATGAGGAAGAACAAATCAACTACAAAAATACTACTACTAGTGCCAGTAAAAGCTTAATTGTCTTGACAAACAACATGCCGAGCACGAGATGTGTAATCTAGCCTCTGGCCATTTAAACTTTGCAAAAGGAAAAGAAAATGTTGGCTTGTCACGATTTTATATAGGCCAGGGGTGCCAAACTCGCAACATCACGTGACATGTCTTTTTTCTCCATTGCCGGCAATGGGGTGGGCGTGGTTTTGGCATGATGCATCTGGCCCGCGGGCTGGCAGTTTGACACCCCTGATATAGGCCATCTATCTATCAGATATTATAAAGGCCAATCAGATGCAAACATTGACAACTTTGATGAAAGAAAAGACTTGGATAAATTTTATTTCTTCTTAGAAACCCTTTTTGGACTTTTTGCAAGAAATTGTAAGAAATGAAAAAATGATTTAGGGATTTGATGCTTAGAATTAAATGGATTATGGAGACAATGGAGACAAATTTTAATCTTTGAGTAAAAGTGTGATGTATTTTATTTATATCAAAAAATCTTTATTCATTTCTTTCCTACCAAACAAAGTTGGAAGTAAATCTTTTTCTTTTTTTTCTTTTCTTTCTTGTACTTTCACTTTTCTCTTTCCTGAGCTTTTTATTTTTTCATTTTTTTTCTGTTTATCTTTTAACCTTGCATTTAAAAAAACCACTTTGAAGTTTGGCAAATTTTACTGGACAAGATTGAAACTGATGTGCAAGTGGATTTGAAAATGACAGGCTACAAGAATGACATAGAAAAAAATATTACATTGAATATACAAATGAGACTGGCTGATATCTTAGTAATTAAAAAGAATGTACAAATAACAAACCAAAAAAATGACTTGGATAACTTTCCTATATTGGATTTATAAAAGAGACTTGTTAAAGTTTTGAAGAATTTTGTGAGAAAGGACAAAAAAAATGAAATCAAACTCTAGGACATTATTTGAAGGGCTGTTCAAGATTGTTAAAAGCAAAAGGAAGGAATATTTTATTTATTTTTTTGTTTGTTTATATCCCACTTCTATAATTGTTAAAAATAACTCAAGGCAGCAAACAGTGATTTTATGTTTAAAGTAGCTGAAAAGGATTTTGGATTGAAATTTATACATGGACTGAAATCTGTCTATACATTACAGAAGGCCCAGATCATGATCAATAGAGATCTGACGAAAAGTATATGAGATACAGAAAGGAACAAGACAGGGGTGTCATTCATCCCCTTTACTCTTTATCTTTGTTGTTGAAACTATTAAACAAAGATATTAGACAATACAGTAAGAGGAATTACAAGTTAATGCACATAAATATACGTTATGTGCTTTTGCAGATGATTTGGTTCTGACGCTACAAGTTCCACTGCATAACATTGAACATGTTATGAAGAAACTTAAAATATTTGGAGAACTGGCAGGGATGAAAAGAAAAGAAATAAAAGACAAAAATGTTGGTAAATAACATGAATGAAGAAGATAAAAAAAATAGGAAAATAAAACAGGATTTAAGGTTGTGAAAGAGATAAGGTACCTGGGGGGTGATTCTCTCTAATAAAAATTCTAGATTGTATAAAACTAATTATGTTAAAATTTGGAATGAGATAAAATGTGATATGCATAAAAGGGGGAGAATCTCATGGGAAGAATCTCTGTTATTAAAATAAAAGTCTTATCTAGAATGTTATTTTTGTTTCAGACTATACTGATTTTGATCAAAGACCTGTCCTTTAAACAATTCATGATTGTTGGACCTTGAAGGTTTGGATTTGAGATTTGGGTGGCATACATATTTATGTATGGTAATGGATTGTCGGGAGACAACAACCTCACCAGGACCAGATGGATTACACCCCAAGGATCTCAAGGAACTGGCAGATGTGATCTCAGAACCACTGAACTATATCTTTCAAAGATCCTGGAGCACTGGGGAACTACCGGAGGACTGGAAAAGAGCTGATGTAGTTCCCATTTTCAAAAAAGGGAAAAAAATGGATCCAGGAAATTACAGACCTATCAGCCTGACCTCAATTCTGGAAAAGATAATCAAACAACGAATCAACGAACACCTAGAGGCAAACAAAGTCATTACCAAAAGCCAACATGGGTTTGTCAAAAACAAATAACGCCAGACAAATCTTATTGCATTCTTTGACCAGGTGACAAAATTAGTGGACCAGAGGAATGCTGTGGATATAATTTACTTGGACTTCAGTAAGGCATTTGATAAAGTAGACAATAACCTACTACTTGATAAGATAGAAAAATGTGGGTTAGACAGCATCACCACCAGATGGATTCGTAATTGGCTGACCGGCTATACTCAGCATGTGGTCCTCAATGGAATTGTATCTAGGTGGAGGAAAGTATGTAGTGGGGTGCCCCAGGGCTCTGTTCTAGGTCCAGTGCTCTTCAACATCTTCATCAATGATTTGAATGAGGGGATAGATGGGGAACTCATCAAATTTTCAGATGACACCAAGCTGGCAGGAATAGCGAACACTCCAGAAGACAGGCTTAAGATATAGAAGGATCTTGACAGACTTGAACACTGGGTGCTAGCTAACAAAATGAAATTCAACAGTGAAAAAAGTAAGGTTCTACATTTAGGCAAGAAAAACCAAATGTACAGGTATAATATAGGGGTTACCTTGCTCAACAGTAGTAACTGTGAGAGGGATCTCGGAGTCCTAGTGGACAATCACTTAAATATGAGCCAGCAGTGTGCTGCAGCTGCCAAAAAAGCCAACACAGTGCTAGGCTGCATTAACAGAGGGATAGAATCAAGATCATGTGAAGTATTAATACCACTTTACAATGCCTTGGTAAGGCCACACTTGGAATACTGCATCCAGTTTTNTGTGAGAGGGATCTCGGAGTCCTAGTGGACAATCACTTAAATATGAGCCAGCAGTGTGCTGCAGCTGCCAAAAAAGCCAACACAGTGCTAGGCTGCATTAACAGAGGGATAGAATCAAGATCATGTGAAGTATTAATACCACTTTACAATGCCTTGGTAAGGCCACACTTGGAATACTGCATCCAGTTTTGGTCACCACAATGTAAAAAAGATGTTGAGACTCCAGAAATAGTACAGAGAAGAGCAACAAAGATGATTAGGGGACTGGAGGCTAAAACATATAAGGAACGGTTGCTGGAATTGGGTATGTCTAGTTTAATGAAGAGAAGGACGAGGGGGGACATGATAGCAGTGTTCCAATATCTCAGGAGTTGCTACAAAGAAGAGGGAGTCAAGCTGTCCTCCAAAGCACCTGAAGGCAAGGCACGAAGCATGAAGCAACAGAGATTTTGGGCTTGAGGTCGTAAATTGAAGACTACCCATATCTGAAAATGATAGCAGTATTCCAATATCTCAGGGGCTGCCACAAAGAAGAGGGAGTCAAGCTATTTTCCAAGGCGCCTGAAGGCAGGACAAGAAGCAACGGGTGGAAACTAACCAAAGAGAGAAGCAACCTAGAACTAAGGATAAACTTCCTGAGAGTTAGAACAATTAATCAATGGAACAACCTGCCTCCAGAAGCTGTGAATGCTCCAATACTGGAAGTTTTTAAGAAGAGATCGGATAGCCATTTGTCTGAAATGGTATAGGGTTTCCTGCCTGAGCAGGGGGTTGGACTAGATGACTTCCAAGGTCCCTTCCAATTTATTAATTAATTATTATTATTGTTGTCGTTGTTGTCGTTGTTGTTATTGTTGTTATTATTAGATATGCAGATGATACCACTCTAATGGCAGAAACTGAAGAGTGAACTAAAGAGCCTCTTGATTAGGGTGAAAGAGGAAAGTACAAAACTTGGTTTGAAACTCAACATTAAAAAAACTAAGATCATGGCATCCAGTCCATCACTTCCTGGCAAATTGAAGGGGAAGAAATGGAAACAGTGACAACTTTTATTTTCTTGGGCTCTAAGATCATTGCAGATGGTGATTGCAGCCAAGAAATTAAAAGATGTTTGCTCATTGCAAGGAAAGCTATGGCAAACCTAGATGCCATATTAAAAAGCAGAGGCATCACCTTGCTGGCAAAGATCCATATAATCAAAGCTATGGTTTTCCCAGTAGTAGTGTATGGCTGTGAGAGTTGGACCATAAGGAAGGCTGAGCCCTGCAAGAATTGATGCTTTTGAATTGTGGTGTTGGAGAACACTCTTGAGAGTCCCTTGGACTGCAAGGAGATCATATCTGTCAATTCTAAAGAAAATCAACCCTGACTGTTTTTTGGAAGGACAGATATTTTATTTGAGGAAGCTCAAATACTTCCTCAAATATTTTGGTGGCCAAATACATTGGCCACCAAATGAGAAGAAAGAACTCATTTGGAAAAGAAAATCCTGATGTTGGGAAAAATTGAAGGCAAAAGGAGAAGGAGACGGCAGCGGATGAGATGGTTAGATAGTACCATTGACACAGTGGGAATGAATTTGGGCAGACTCCTGGACACAGCGGAGGACAGAGAGGGGAGTTCGCTTGCTGTGGTCCATGGGATCATGAAGAGTTGGACATGACTTAGCAACTGAACAACAACAAAATAAAGGTAAATCCTGATTTTAAGAATCATTCTATTAGGCACCAATTGTATGTACATGGCTGAAATATAAAAGATTAGTTACTAAGGTACCATTATGGCTATCAGCACTGAACAGAAAGGAGCTGTTAAAGGAATAAAAATGGATGATCTATTGACATGGGAAGAGAAACCTAAGTTTAAAATGGGGCCACAGTTAGTAAGTGATGGATTTAATTGTGTTTGGTTTAATTATTATAGAATATTTAAACTGGATAAAAAGGCTTTGTTTTTGCTGGAGACAAATCAGAATTGGAACTGAGTTTATGTTCTGGGGATGACAATTTGATTTTCAAAGTCTATAAAATGTTACTTAGGATGAATTTGGAAGATGAATATATTAAGGATTGTATGGTAAAATGGGTGAAAAACTTTGGTCATAATAGAATACTGGATCAATGGAAAAATGTATGGACTAATGATTAAAGTTTACTTCGAATTACAGTTTGAAAGAAAACTTTTACAAAATGATATACCAATGGCATTTGACTCCGGACAGACTGTTAATAATGTATAAAACAGACATATCAAACACAAGGCCCGTGGGCCAGATCCGGCCCGATATGTGGTTCCGTCCGGCCTGGGGACCTATTCTGAAAAGAGCGAAGGACCGGCCCGCTGCACCACGGCCTGGCCCAGGCTAACTGGGCACTGATCTACAACCTGGTTGCGACCATCAAAGCCAGAACACGCTCAGCCTTAAATCCACGGGGCAGCCCTGTCCTGTGTACTAGGTGTGCATGCAAGCGGAGTCCGGCATCCCTGCTGGCTATCTTGTCCCACAGGCTGACTTCACCCAGGACGCCGGCGCTGACCATCTCCTATGCGCACACCCGGGGGGTGGGACAGAGGCGGCAAGGCAGCTCCTTGCTGGCTCCAGTGGATCTTAGGCTGAGTGCATTATGGCTTTGATGGACGCAACCAGATTGTAGATCAGCGCCACCCCCCCAGCACCTCCAGCCTCGCAGCCACGAGGCTTTTCTTTCACTGGGACAGACCCCCCCACGCGGGATAGCAAGACCAATGGCAAGACAGTCTGTCCATAGCAGCGCTGGCAATCTCTCTCCCTCCCATCACTCCTTCCTGAGCGTGGAGGAAGGAGAAAGATGAGGAGAGAAGGAAGGAAGGAAGGAAGTGTAGCGGAGAGGGAAGTTGGGGGGGATTGGCGCTGGCTGGGATTGGCGCTAGCTGTGAGGCTTTGCCGGAGCTCTGCAGATTCGGCAGAGAAGTCGGGAGTTCTGGCAGCCTCTGCAGTGGCTGGCGGTGGGGCAGGGCTCTTGGGGAAGGATTTTTAAGGGGAAGAGGAGATTGACTGGGGGAAAAAGATTTTATTTTTTCTTTTCGGGAGAGAGAAGCCAAGAGGAGGGAGAGTGAGGTAGGAGGTTTATTCTCCTGAGAGAGAATAAAAAGCCTTTTTGCCAGCTTCCTACCTCGCTCTCCCTCCTCTTGACTTGTCTCTCCGGAAAAGAGAAAATAAAATCTTCTTCCCCCAGTCAATCTCCTCTTAGAAATAAAAGGCTGTTATATCTGGAGGGGCATGATTTACAATTGGGGTGGCACGCTTTTTTATGGTACAGGAAAAATAAAATCCATAAATACTTCCAGAATCACTATATAAGAAATGCACTATTAACAAGATGGGAAAAAATAAAATGTAAAATATATTTGAAAATTCTAGGATGGTTGTCAATAATGAAAGCTTTTGTACACCCAAATTTAGTGGACTTTGAAAAAATCTGAAGGGAATTTAAAATCTAAACAAGAAATGGAAAATCAGGGTATCAATTTATCATGGTGGGCATAGTTACAAATGTAAGCTACATATGATAAAGATGTTAAACTGTATGGATTTTGTATGTGTTTGATAAGATATTGTTAACTTCTGATGAGAAACTAATTAAGAAAATGTATAATTTCTTATTAACTTTGAAAATGGAAAGCGAACAAGTTAAAGAAACAATGATAAGATGGGCGAAAAATGGCAAAATTTATGGGAAAGAAATTATAAACTGACAATATCAAGTTCCTATAAAGAAAATTTATATAAAATGTTTTATAGATGGCACTTGCCACCAGCAAGACTAGCAAAAATGCTTAAAAACATGTCAGATAGATGTTGGAAATGTAAACATAAGTCAGGCACTTATTACCATGTTTGGTGGACATGTGACAAAGTAAAGAGTTATTGGAAAAAGGTAAATGCTTGGCTGGAAAAGATGTTGGGAGAACACGTAGACCTGAACTTTTTTTATTAGGTATAATGCCAGAAAAGACTGATAAACAAAGTATATATTTGATTTTGCATGTTACAACAGCGGCAAGAATTATATTTGCACAATATTGGAAAAATGAAGGAATACCATCAAATCAAGAAATAATAAAAAAAAGACTTCCGGTGGCAGGCGATTTCGTCGGTCGCAGCTGTTTGCTGCCTCCCGCCTGTTTTGCGTAAAAGCCGGTTTGACAGCCAGCATCAGCTGTCAAACGGCTTGATACCTTTCCCCTGGGCATAAGGGGATAGGTGAGCTGCCCGGGGTAGGAGTTGAGTTCCCGAGTCGTCCTATATGGACGATGTAGGCGAGAA
>NW_015386230.1:2101063-2102809 GCF_001527695.2 Protobothrops mucrosquamatus
AATTAAATGAATAATTTTTATTAAAAGGAAGATTATTATAAATATAATAATGTTGTAATAATTGAAAACAATTGAATGATAATTAAGTAATTGAAGTTGTAAACCTTATTAAGGGTTCCAAATGATTTTTTATAGGTGTAGCTTCATGAAATGACAGAATTAACTTGTTAACTTTACGGAAGATGGGAATTTTTTTTTTCTTTCCTTTTTTGTATAAGTAAGGGATGGTGTTAAACTATCTTGCTGAAATGGTAAAGATTTTGGGTATTTGAAGAACTAATTAAATGAATAATTTTTATTAACACGGAGGAGATGGATTGTTTAAGTTTAGAGTTTGGAGTTAGAGATATTAATAATTGTTTACTTGTATTTGAATATTAGCCTAGGTTTGGTTGGGAAGTCCGGGGGGTGGGGGGATGGGATATAACATTGTGTAATATCTGTGATGTATTTCTTTTTTTTATGATAAAAACAATAAAATTTTATATTGAAAAAAAAAAAAAAGAAAAAGAAATAATAAAAAAAAATACTAGAATGCGCAGAGATGGATAGACTATGAGACTGAAAGAAAAAGAAGAAACGGAATATTACCAAACTTGAGACTTATTTTATCGATGGCTAGAGGAAAGAATAAAGGATTAGGAATTAAATATGTATTAGCGAATGTAAACTTAGACAGCACATTTGTTGAATAAATATTACTGAATGTATGGGGAAAAGAACCAATAAAAACTTTTTTAAAATAAAAAAAATGAATTGGCAGAGATGGCAAAACTAACTGCATTGCATTGCTTTGAGAAAATACTTTGGACAATTTTATAAGACAATGGAAGCCATTTGTGGAGTTTCTGCAACTTGAATACAATAATGGATTGTTAACAGAGGGCTTTGCAGATTATTTTATTTGGAGGGATATAAGTTAACAGTTTTTTTAAATAACTAACAGACATTGAGTTGACTTGATTGATAGATATTAGATTTCGATAGTTGAGATATTTCTTAAGTAACTGTGATATAAATAGTCATATATCAAATATATTAAGTATAGACGAGAAGGTCCATAATTATTTGTAGCCCTACTGTGTAAGGGGGGAGGAATATACTATATTTATTTGAGATATATTTTTCAGCACTCAACCAGGGTGGACGATGTATGTCTAATGTTGATTCTACATATGTTGTGTACAGTTCTTTCTTTTTTCTTTTCTTTTTTCTTTTTATCTTGTTTGTAATTTTGGGCTTTTTTTACTGAGTTTGTAATTATTCTTTTTATATGTAATATCCTATTTTTGAAATAAAAAAATGAAATTGAAAACAAATTAAAAAGGTAGCAAATATCTCCAATACATTTTCCTCCTTCTATTTTTCCCGCAACAACAATCCTGTGAGGCAAGTTGGGCTGAGAGAGTGTGACTGGCCCAACGTCACCCAGCTGGGTTTCATGGCTAAGGAGGGGACTAGAACTCACGGTCTTCTATTTTCTAGCCTGATGCATAACCACTAGACCAGGGAAAGGCAACTTTGGCTCTTTTATGACTCGTGGACTTCAACTCCCAGAATTCCTGAGCCAGCATGGCTGGCTCAGGAATTCTGGGAGTTGAAGTCCACGAGTCATAAAAGAGCCAAGGTTGCCTACCCCTGCACTAGACCAAAGTGGCCTATGTAAGATCTAAAATAATATAAATAATAAAGTATACAACTAAAAATAAATATGTTATCTTTGGTAATCCTTAATGGACTTTTGCT
>NW_015386230.1:2103846-2117596 GCF_001527695.2 Protobothrops mucrosquamatus
TAAAATTGTTTATACTTGCTGTGATGAAGTGGGAAGGAATCTCTTTATATATGTTTTTCTTTACTAGATTTAATTTTTTCTTTTCTATTTTTTTCCACACTTTTTTCTTTATTTTGTATCAGTTTTTATCTTTTCAATAGTAAAGTTTAATAAAAATTACTATTAAATATTTTGAATTTGAAGCTCTCATTCATTACTTAAGCTCCCAACCCTAATGCTGTACCAGTTCCCTCTAATGTAGGGGAGTAGAGTAACTCAGATCAGATATTAGTTTTCAGGTTGCTTCTCTACTGTTTTTTTGAAAACTTAAAATGGATGCAGGTAGTCCCTGACTTAACTATCACAGTTAAGCCCAAACTTTCCATTGCTAAGCAAGGCAGTTGTTGAGTGAATTGGACCCCATTTGATCACAATTGTTAAGTGAATCAGCGCAGTTAAGTTAATCATGCAGTCGTTAAGTGAATCTGGCTGCCCCCATTGACTTTGCTTGTTGGAAGCCTCCTGGAAAGAATTACAAATAGTGACATACATACACATACACGGGACAGTGCAGCTTGAAAAACGGCTGCAGGATTTGGATTTGGCTAACCTAAAGAAAAGAAGGATTGGGGCGACATGATAGCAATATTCTAGTATTTGAGGGGCTGCCACAAAGAAGAGGGGTGTTATGTCCTGGGCCTGCTGAATGACTCAGCAGGCTCAGGAGGCTGCAGAAGGCCCGGGCAGACCACGTGGTTGCCCGGGACCAGACAGGCTGTCTCCAGCCTTGTGAGCATGTGCAAGGTGGGAGACTAGCCTTGTATTGATAGGCTTATGCTGTCCCTGCAAGGGAAGTATAAAAGAGCCAGCACCATTTTGTTTGCTGTTCTGTTCTGTTTGTGATCTCAGTAAAGGTTGTGTTTGTTACTCCTGCCTCGCTTCAATGTCTCTGATTCTAAAACAGAACATTGGCGATGAAGGTGGGATTGGCTGCAAGAAGAACAACAGGAGAAGCTAGGCTGACTTACCAGAGGAGGCCTGAAGCGCTGGGAAGTTTGGCGTCCAGAGGAAGCGATTGCCTGCCAGTACGAGAACACTGGAGATGAGCTTGGCTTCGTGGGACCCCTTCTCATACCTTGCAGTGAGAGGCATCGAGAGGCTGTAACGATGTCAAAGCTAGGCCATCTATCAGAATTTGATACTTCTCACCCTGAGCGCTGGAGCTCCTACGTGGCTCGAGTAGAGAATTACTTTTGAGTAAACAAGATCCAAGAAGACGGCCTTAAAGTTGCTGCATTGCTGTGTGTCTGTGGGCAAGAGACTTTCAATATTGCAGAGAATCTTGTAGCCCCAGCACCACTGGAATCAATTGTGTATGCTGACTTAAAGAGGATGCTGCAAGAGCACTTCGAACCCAAGCTCTCAGTAATTGCATGGAGGCACGCCTTTGAGCAGGGGGATCAGAGGCCTGGTGAATCTGCTGCGGACTTTGTTGCTGCCTTAAGACAAGCAGCTAGGCCGTGTGCATTTAAGGATCTAGAAGAGAGGCTCTGGGATCGCTTGGTTTGCGGCCTACGAAGTTGTGAGCTGCAACAGAAACTTTTTGCAAAAGAAAATGTCTCATTTCAAGATGCTTTGAGAGAGATTGCAGCTGAAGAAGCAGCGGGAGGAGCTGTGAAGGCCGTGCGGCTTGCCAAGAACCCCCTAATACCTAGCACCGTCCATCATGAGGTCGCTCGGGAGATTCCAGAAGAGGATCCAGAGTTGGAGGTAGACAGGCTTCAGCAGCAAGCAGAAAGAAGGCCTCAGGAAGGTAGACAACAGACAACCTCATTCCCTCGGTGTTTCGGGTGTGGAGGACGCCACAAGCGCTCTGACTGCCGGTTCCGCTCCACTATCTGCCGGGCATGTGGAAGGCAAGGCCACATTGCCTCCGTCTGTTTGGGTCACCAGAAGGAACAGTCTCCAGAAGAATTGCCTCTGAAAAGTACCAAGGTCCCCAGGCAAAACAGGGTGGGCTTCTGCGCGTCCCGTAGGGCCGTTTTCAAAACCGGGGTTCACAGGCCACTTAAAAAGCTTCACATTGACATGAAGTTGCAAGGGGTTCCCTTGTCGATGGAGTTGGACACAGGGTCCGCTGTATCTATCATTTCCTTAGACACTTTTAAAAAGATTTGCAGCAGAAGTGGCCTACGAGTTAAACTCAGGCCTTCAAATTTAATCCTTACTGACTTACAGAATTCCAGAGTCAGCGTGAAGGGGGAGGTCACGCTCAAGATGCAGCGTAGGAGTTTTGAAGGGCTGCTAGATGTGGTGGTAATTGGGAGTGATCATACGAGTCTTATTGGACTTGATTGGTTCGAGGCCCTTGGAATTCAAGTGACTGGACTTCACAATCTGCAAACGTCAGGCCTTGCAGAAGTTTGCAAGGAGTTTGCTGATGTGTTCAATTCAGAGCTTGGCTTGTACAAGGGGCCTCCCATTGCTTTATGTTTAGACCCAGCCATCACACCCATCAGGATCAAGCCCCAAATGGTGCCTTTTGCCCTAAAGAACAAAATAGATGCAGAGCTGGATAAGCTACTCCAGCAGGGCATCTTAGAACCTGTGGACTCTAGTCCATGGGAAACCCCTATAGTCACGCCACTGAAGGCCAATGGAGAAGTCCGAATTTGTGCGAACTATAAATGTACACTTAATAAGGCATTGCAGCAGCATGCCTACCCGGTGCCTGTGGTGAGACACATTCTGGCCTCACTCAAGGGGGGGGCAAATATTTGCAAAGCTTGATTTGGCTCAGGCCTATCAACAGCTACCTGTTGATGAGGCAACGGCTGATGCCCAAACTATTATGATGCACCGGGGAGCCTTTAAGGTAAAAAGGCTGCAGTTTGGGGTTAATGTGGCCCCTGGAATATTCCAAAGTGTGGTGGAGCGAACGCTCCATGGTATTCCTGGGTCTGTCCCTACTTGGATGACATCCTCATTGCTGGGGAGTCATCTGGGAACTTAGCTGAAAGGCTGAGGGCTGTCTTGCTGCGTTTCCGCCAAGCAGGGATGAAGCTGGAGCAAGACAAATGTAAGATTGGAGTTACCTCCACTGAATTTCTGGGGTTCCGTATTGATGCTGAAGGCATCCATCCTGCTGAATCCAAGCTCAAAGCAATTCAGCAGGCCCCAAGTCCCAAGTCCAAAAGCAAACTTCAGGCTTTTCTGGGACTGTTAAACTTCTACCATGCATTTCTACCTCACAAGGCCGCAGTGACTGAGCCGTTACACCAGCTCTTGGATAAACAGGCTCCTTGGCGGTGGACACAAGTCCATGAAAAGAGTTTTTCAGAAGCCAAGGCCTTGCTGGCCTCAAATGCTGTGTTAGCTCATTTCAATGAGCAATTGCCTGTATGCATAGCCTGTGATGCATCCCCTTATGGGGTTGGGGCTGTGCTGAGCCACCTCAAGGCTGATGGGACACAAGTCCTGTGGTCTACTATTCCAGGACTCTCTCATCTGCAGAGCGTAATTATGTGCAGATTGACAGAGAAGCCTTGGCAATAGTGGCTGGCATAAAGAAATTCCATATTTCTTATATGGCCGCTGTCATGTGTCTGATTAACGAAACACTTAAAAGGACTTTCAGGCATTTTTTTATCCTAAAAGCATTTATTAAGGTTACAGAGATGTCAGTACGGCATGGTGGAATGCTTAGATCTGAGATTCTTTTCCGTTGCACATAATTCCAGGCATTTTTCCCTCCCCTATTTTGGGGTCATGGTTCACATCTTCCAATTAACTTGGAAGATGGGATTCACTTCCGGTTTCTTTTCCCCCGGCTTTCCTTATTCTCCTCCCCTTTCACTGTTGCCTGATTTAACTATAAAAATACCAGACAGTTCTGCATATTGTCAAAGCAAGAATATACAGTATTTGCAGCGTTGACATCCGGCCCCCCTTACAAAAAAGGACAGATCCTGTAAAGCAAACCAAAGCATATGTTAAGGGTTATCTTTCGGTTTGTTGGGGTGTTTCACATGAAACCTTTTGACCAATCTATTGGCCTTTACTTCACTGGATTTCACCCAGGTGGCTTCAGACAACGGGTATCCCTTCCATTGTATTAGGTACTGCAATTTCCCTTTATGTTTCTACACAGACCATAAGCCTCTGCTGGGCTTGTTTACAACAAACAAACAAACAAACCCCTCACATAATATCTCCACAAATGCTGAGATGGTCAATTTTCCTGTCAGCATATGACTTCACCCTGCTTCACAAACAAGGTAAAGAAATGGGCCATGCAGATGGCCTCAGCAGATTACCTCTACAGCAGGTAGAGGCAGATCCTGCTCCTGCTCTGCACATTCTCTCCATTCAGGAATTGCCTGAATCTCCCCTCAATGCTAGGGACGTGGCTGCAGAAACTGCCACTGATCACACGCTTACACGCGTGCTAACATGGGTGTTGTCAAGATGGCCTGACATGTGTCCTGGTGCAGAATTCCAGAGTTTCTGGCAGAGAAAGCACGAGCTTTCCACTTTCAAGGGGTGTATCCTATGGGGTAGCAGGGTAGTCATCCCAGCCTCATTGAGGACTAGAGTCTTGCTCTCTCTGCATGGGGGACATCTGGGAATAGTCCGGATGAAGGCGCTTGCATGTAGCCATCTCTGGTGGCCTGGGCTCGATAAAGAGATCGAGACCCAGGTTCATGGGTGCCAAGTGTGCCAACAGTCAAGGCCTGAAATGCTCCAGGCCCTTTACATAGGTGGGAGGAGACACATACTTCATGGTCGAGGGTACACATCGACTACGCTGGGCCCTTTCAGGGGCAATTCTTCCTTCTCCTCGTGGACAGCCATTCCAAGTGGCTAGAGGTTGTTCCTGTCTCCTCCACTACTACTGCTAGGACCATCCAGGTGCTGAGAGGAATCTTCGTCTCACATGGTCTTCCAGACGTCCTTATCTCCGACAACAGACCCCAATTCATGTCTTCTGAGTTTCAGGCTTTTCTTCAAGCCAACTTGATCCGGCATGCCACATCTGCACCGTTCCATCCAGCTTCCAACGGCCAGGCTGAGCATATCGTGCGTACTACCAAAGATGCTTTAAAGAGAATCACTCATGGCAACTGGCATCACAGGTTAGCTGACTTTCTTCTTTGCCACTGCACCACACCTTGTAATGCCACTGGGAAGAGCCCCAGCTGAACTCCGCTTGGGTCGCAGACTCATTACCAAACTGGACAGGTTGCACCCAGACCGGGTGGCTTCACAGGTGTCATAGCCATGGGCACCTAGGAGACTACAGGACCTGGACATCTCTGGGTGACCGCAGTGGTATGCAAGGTCTCTGGGCCACTGTCATACGAAGAGGCCTTGGACGATGGTCGTGTGTTAAGGTGGCACATCGATCAACTACGCTGGAGGCTTCCCAGCAACACTTCCACTCCTGGCTCTGCTCTTGGGGGGGAGGAAGACCACGATTACGATCATGGACCACAGTCTCTCCGCAAAAGTGGGGATACACTGGCTCCAGAAGGGGGTTCTGCCTACGAGGCAGCTCCTGACTCAGGCACTGGGTCTATGGATTTGGCCAGTCAACCGGCACTACAGGCTTCTCCATCTGCTTGTCTTGGACTCATGGGACAGTGCTCCCAAGAGGGGTCCATTGTGGACTCGGGGAATTCCACCCCACCAAGGAACTCTGGTCTGGGGTTACAGGCTCCAGCCAGTCAGTACGATGGAGGGTCACCGGATTCAAGGGGGCATCTATGTCCCGGTCTGCCAAGCCTGGCAGGCAAGCTCGCAGGCCAAGTGCCCACAACAGCTCTAAGAAGATCAGAGCGAGCAAGGGGTCCCTCCAAGCATTTACAAGACTATGTAAGGTTCTTGTCAATTCCAGGACAGGCCTAATAGTCTTGTGAAAAAATAGAATGTATGTAAGGGAGGCTTAATAGTTCTCTTGAACTCAGGGCACACTCAGAGTTGGGGTGTTTTGTTTGATAGTATTAAACAATATGTGGTATTCGTGTAAATATGAGAAATGTAATGACTGGGTCTGCCTGCGTGCAGGCATAACTGTGTTTAGAAATAACAACATGCTTAATTGAACACATGTATATGTATGCTGCTATAAAACAGTAAGTATTCACTTATTGTTTTATCCAAGGGGGGAGAGTGTTATGTCCTGGCTCAGGAGGCTGTAGAAGGTCCGGGTAGACCATGTGGTTGCCCGGGACCAGACAGGCTGTGTCTAGCCTTGTGAGCATGTGCAAGGTGGGAGACTAGCCTTGCATTGATAGGCTGATGCTGTACCTGCAAGGGAAGTATAAAAGTACCAGCGCCATTTTGTTTGCTGTTCTGTTCTGTTTGTGATCTCAATAAAGAAGTTGTATTTGTTACTCCTGCCTCGCTTCGATGTCTCTGATTCTAAAACAGAACAAGGGGGTCAACTTATTCTCCAAAGTACCAGAGGGCAAGACAAGAAATAATGGTTGAAACTGACCAAAGAGAGAAGCAACCTGGAATTATGAAGAAACTTCCTAACAGGGAAGACAATTAACCAGTGGAACAGTTTGCCTTCAGAAATTGTGGGCGCTCCATCACTGGAGGCTTTTAAGGAGCAACTAGAGTCACTAGAGCTAGACAGTCACTTGTGTGAAATGGTATAGGTTCACTTGCTTGAGCAGGGGGGTGGACTAGAAGACCTCCAAGGTCCCTTCGAGCTCTATTCTATTCTAAATACATGCCAGTTGCCAGTTGCCTGAATTTTGATCATGTGAGCATGGGGATGCTGCAACGGTCATAAGTGTGAAAACCCACCCTAAGTCACTTTTTTTCAGTCTGCTGTCGCTAAATGAATGGTTGTAAGTCAAGGACCACCTATAGTTGGTTTGGCTCTAACAGGAAGTCAGCAGGCAGACTTCTTGACTTTACTGTCTCCAAAACACATAATTTAATGAGGCCAGATTTAAGCACTACTTTAATAAGATAGGCAGGTGAATAAGCGTAGAAACTCCTAAAGTTGCTATCTTACACTGGTGTATTGAATCTGATTCTTTCTTATGCTGTAAAACTAATTGTTGAGCACAGCTCTTCTCATCTTCCCTCTGTCTAGCCCAGGGGTAGGCAACCTCGGCTCTTTTATGACTCATAGACTTCAACTCCCAGAATTCCTGAGTCAGCATAGCTGACTCAGGAATTCTGGGAGTTGAAGTCCATGAGTCATAAAAGAGCCGAGGTTGCCTATCCCTGGGCTAGCCAAAAGGCCTAAGAATATGAAGCTGTCTTAGCGTTATCTTGTATTGCATTGCACGTTGCAGGGCTATCTGGACCACAAGGACCAAACAGGTGCCAAAAATAGCAGCATAACTTTCGGACCTTAGAAGGGAGAGTTGTGGCACTCAACCAACATTATTAGATTAATGATAATTGATAATAAATAATGTGGAATATATCCCCTAAAAGCAGGGACAACATCAAAATTGCCCTGTAAGGAATATGCATGGATTTGGGGCACCAAATACTAGCTACTATCTGGGATAGAGGGGAAGAAGTATTCTGGGGAAGAAGTGACTGCTGGGTTGTTATGGTCTCCACAGGAAGTTTTCCTTACACATTGCTTCTTAGTCTGAGGTAATGATAAAGTGAAGAGGAGCCTCTGATATACTTTCCTGTCTCAGGAAGGGGTTCACTACCAGGTTAGCCATGCTGGGAAGGGAATATAAGAAAGTGCCCCAAGGGATGGAACAAGTACTGTAACCTGTGCATTACACAATCATCCACCACACACAGCTCTAAGTATTTAGCTTGGTCTTCTTTGACCTATCACCCTCCAGAGATGATGGATTAAAACTCCTACCACTTCCAGTCAGCAAGAGAGGAAGGGAATGATGTGTGAAATACTTGGAGAAATCTAAATTAGCTTATTTCACGAGTCAAACAGCACACAACCTTCCAGAATTACAAACCCTCTGCTACATTCACTTAAGCCTGTAAGAAATAAAAAGATGTTCCAATATAGCCAAGAGAGACAAGTGATTGGACACACAATAGGTACAGAATATGCCTTAAACGCCATGCAGAAATTTAAATTCAAGTCAACCCATTTCAAAATAAATATTTTGACATCTGCCTCTGCTTACTAAATAAGACAGATGGAATTAAAAAGGAACAAGTTGTCTCTTGGGAAACAACATGGTTTAACAATGTTGCCCCAGATAGGAATTTTACACAATACCTTTTGGTGTACCCAAAGGAGAATTGATTTCATAAACAAAAAAAATGGGTGGTAGGTGAAGTGAATTTATACAACCCTCCTTCTGTCAATAAAAAAAAAAATCAGGCTTGGTGCCAGTTCAGAAAGGACTTTGATTGCACAGTGCATAGTGTGCAATCAAACTTTGATTGCACAGTGCATCTAACCTGCTATGAAAGATAAAGGAAGCTATGGTACCAGTAGTCAGAGAAGGACCTGTAGTCTAATCCAGAGGTCCCCAACCTTTTGGGCACCAGGGACTGGTTCTGTGGAGAAAGGTTTTCCCACAGACCAGAGAGTGTGTGGTTTTGTGTGCTACCTGCATCCCAGGAATGGGGCTTTGCTTGTTTGTGCGGACCGGTTGCTGGCATGCCACGGCCCAATACCAGTCCACAGACTGGGGGTTGGGGACCCCTTGTCTAATCCCTAGCTGGGTGACCATGAATATTCAGATGAATCACCCCTCCCCCCAGAACTTCTGTGCAGTAAACGAAATGGATAGAGAACCACATAGAACAGTGATGGCGAACCTTTTAGAGACCGAGTGCCCAAACTGCAACCCAAAACCCACTTATGCATCGTCGGGTGCTGGCTGGGTGTGGCCCATTGGGTGGGTGTGGCTGCGGTGGTAACAGCAGACTGGGTGGGACTAAAACGTTCAATCAATCAATTCCAACTTTGCAAGATCTTTTTTTTCCCACAAGAAGTTGAAGTTGACTGATTGATTGAATCTTTTTTTTTTTGTACACGGCGGCAGAGGCCTAAAGCAAAAAGGTTTTATAAAACCCAGCTGAAGGCCTAGGACTGGGGCGATGCCGCGCGTGCCTACAGAGAGGGCTCTGAGTGCCACCTCTGGCACCCGTGCCATAGGTTCACCACCACTGACATAGAATAACAAGCTATCTGGAGGAAGAAGACTGAATAAAAAGGAAATCATGTTATTTATTTTAAAACGGTAGCAAACTCCATCATTATTTCATCTAGTCCCTTTGGTGTTTTTAAACTAGATCCCAGTAACCATCTCACATAATAAAAGTAGGGTTTCAAAATGTATCAAGGAACTTATTTGTGACAAAAAATAGTCCAAAAAGAGGGAGAGTAGAATGCAGGAGAAAGAATTGGGTCCATTTTAAAATGGTCCATTTTAAGTAAGATTTTAATGAAGGGCCTAGGAGGAAATAAGAAAAAAAAAATGGGGCTATAGTTCCTTAGGGCATAATGTATCTGCTGTTTTGCTTTTTTTCAAAATCTGATAATAAACCAGCCTTGCTACATTCGGGAATCCTTCTTTCTAAAACGCGCCCTGAGAAGCTCTGACTCAGTTGTCACTCATTTATATATTTTTAATTATATATTGCCAACAAAGAGGAATCCTTGTGCCCACTAGAGTTCTCTTGGCTACCCCATAGTCCACCAAAAAATGTATTACGATCAATCCTTTTGAAGATTCAGCTGTGAAGGAACCAGAATCTACATAGGAAAAGGGCTTAAAATCTTCAACATCACTATTTCAATGCCTCAGATTCTCTCTCTCTCTCTCTCTCTCTCTCTCACACACACACACACACACACACACACCTAAACCGGAAAAATTTATCCTGAGCAACGGCACTACCTAGCCCGTCATAGGATATAAAACGAAGCAGGTTTGAAGCTGGTCAGTCCATGTATAAGGAATCCGGGATTCTGTATTAGTTGGGAAGCTGCAAAAGTGTCCTGGAACGGGACGCGGCAAACCAGTCCCTCCTTGATGCTGAGGAAATTATTAAGGCTCTTCACAGGCACCAGAAGACAAATTCGATTACAGAGTTTGCGGGAGGGGATGGGGAAAACAAGAAAAAAAAGGGGGGGGGAATCCAGCCGCGCTCACTTGTCCTCCCAAGCGATCGAACCGGCCGCCAACTGGGAATAAACGGCAATTCTTTAAGAAAGGTGGACGAGCGCCTCCACCTCGCCAGAAGAAGCGCCCTTTTCGGTTTTTCGAAACGTTAAGCCACCGTTTCAGTCCTAACTTACCCAAAATCTCCTTTCTCCGTTGCGTATGGGGCTGGTCAGTGTAAACCCACTCGAAATCCCTGCGGGTGACCCGGTTGCCCATCCCTGCACCACGCTAAGCAGGCTCGCCTCCGGTGCTGAGCAGAAAAGGCACCTTATATCAGCCCAGCGAGGCACCTTATATCAGCCCGGAGCAGCCTGGAACCAGACCCCGCCCCACCCTCGCCCGCTTCAGCCACCAAGCTCCGAGAGCCGCCCAGCTCATTTGGCTTTGCGGACGGAGTTACGGTAGCTCCCACTTTGGATTCAGGAGAGCCGGCGCGGCGCCACCATTTGCTGCTGCCTTCGCTGGCTGGTCCGAGCCCGCCGGCTTCCTTAGCGCAGGATGGTGAACGTTCACCGTTTAGAGCAACTGGTCCTGGTCCACACCAAGCAGGAGGCTCTTAATAATAATAATAATAATAATAATAATAATAATAATAATAATAATAACAACAACAATAACAACAATAACAATAATAATAATAATAATGATAAAGTTGGAAGGGACCTTGGAGGTCATCTAGTCCAACCCCCTGCTCAGGCAGGAAACCCTATACCATTTTGGACAAATGGCTGTCCAGTTTCTTCTTAAAAACTTCCAGTGTTGGTGCATTCACTGCTTCTGGAGGCAGATTGTTCCACTGGTTAATTGTTCTAACTGTCAGGAAGTTTCTCCTTAGTTCTAGGTTGCTTCTCTCTTTGGTTAGCTTCCACCCATTGCTCCTTGTCCTGCCTTCGGGCGCTTTGGAAAATAGCTTGACTCCCTCTTCTTTGTGGCAGCCCCTGAGATATTGGAACACTGCTATCATGTCCCCCCTCGTCCTTCTCTTCATTAAACTAGACATACCCAATTCCAGCAACCGTTCCTTATATGCTTTAGCCTCCAGTCCCCTAATCATCTTTGTTGCTCTTCTCTGTACTCTTTCTAGAGTCTCAACATCTTTTTTTACATTGTGGTGACCAAAACTGGATGCAGTATTCCAAGTGTGGCCTTACCAAGGCATTGTAAAGTGGTATTAATACTTCACGTGATCTTGATTCTATTCCTCTGTTCTATTCCTCTGTTCCTCTATTCCTCTTGGCCTGGGTGGGGCAATTCTGGAGGAACATGGTCTCTCTCTCTCTCTCTCTCTCTCTCTCTCTCTCTCTCTCTCTCTGTGTGTGTGTGTAGAAAACAAGAGGGGCTTGGTAACTAACCAGAGTGAGGCGACTGAGGAGTTAGTAAGAGGAGGCCAGGGAGTGAGCAAGAAAACAGAAGTGTGCTAGAATTAAAACAACTTCTGCAAAATCTCCAGATTAGCATGGTTGTATATTATAACAACAATCTTGGGAAAATTCCAGAACAAGGAGAGGAAATTCATATGGGATCTATATATATGATCCTGTGCAGGGCTCCTCCTGAGAAAGATGTCAAAGATAGCATCAAAGAGGACAGTGGCTTAATTTTTCAGATTGCCTCAGATCAAAGCATGGTGCTCAGCTAGCTTCTTGAGCCACCACTGCAGGAGCTACAGGAATATCATTGATCATTCAGACCTGATTAGCCTGAAGAGTCAGCAAATTATACACCTACATTTAAATTCTTGTTAGTAATAATAATTAATAATAATATATAGTGGATGTGACACTATATAATTTTTTAATGAAAATTATTCGCACTTTTGATCAGTGACGTCATCAAAGTAAACAAACCCACGTGCGGATTACGTCAGCAGGTCATGGCCCTAAACGGAAGTGACGTGCTCAGCCCCCACCCTCCGGATGTGACGTGCTGGCCTAATCCCATCAAGAGTGGCAGTCAACCCTCTGGGTACATGATTAGGTTAACCCTAGACTAATTCTATGGACATTCAAAACCAAAAAAAGCTAAGTAAAGTGAGTAATTAGCAGAAGCCTGTGTTTTTGGGAAACAAGTCCTACTTTGGGGAGCTGTGAAATAAAAAATAAAAAAGGCTTTTTATTTCTAATCGTTCTAGCCTAATGATGCTTTTAATTTTTGTGGAGTTTTTAAAATCAGTGCCTCAAAAGCTGGGGAAAAAGGAGCCCCTAAAAGGCAGCCAGAGCCTGTATTTAACCCCTTTTTTCTAAAAGGTATTTTTTTCTAAAAGGTATTATTTCTAGGTGGCTTTAAAATTATTTCCTCGAATGCAGGGGAAAAAACAAACAAACTACAGCCCTTTTAAAACCCCCAGCTTGTTTTTACCTTTGTAAAAATCTAAAGACACATATTTTGCCATTTGCACCCTGAATAAAATTTATTCTGTCCCCACTATAGCAAAAAACAAGGAATATTAACAGGAATTAAAATGCTCACAAGAGGCAAGCAGCCAGGCGGCAAGTAGGGGTTTAAAACTTGTTCAGGCATGTCAGGACCACGATTCCGCGCATGCGTGTTTCTGAGGCCTTGTTTGGGACATGCCCGGGCATGTTATACTCCCGTGATCTGGGCAGGCGCAATGCTCAAGGGCGTGGCATTGCAAGGGGCAAGGGAGTTTGCTGATTGTGTCCGGTGCGCAACATGGCGGACCTACCTGGGGTGGCTCCGTGACGGAGCGGAGCCCTAAACAGAAAATGGGGGGGCCTCCCGCAGGCCGAGGGCTCTCCGGTGATCCAATTTGGAGAGCTGAACTCGCCAGCAGTTTAGTCTGGCGAGGATATTGAGGGGCGAAGGGCCGGTGCTCGGCGGAGCCTGGCGGAGCTTGGCGAAGGGCCGGTGCTCGGTGGAGCCTGGCGGAGCTTGGCGAAGCCAGGCGGAAGATCTGGCCGGACTCGGCCTGGATCTGGCCCGACGGAAAACCTGGCCTGGATTCGGTCGCGGCCTCGATAACAGCGGAGGCCGCGACGGATTTGAATTTGGAGGCTGCGGATTTGGGAGCTGGAGGCCGCAGCAGCTGCGGGGGCTGCGGCAGCTATGGAGGCCGCGACGGAGGCCGTGATGGAGATGACAGATGCATCCGGACCCGGACTCGGCTGCGATGGCCGGGGAGGCCGCGACGGAAGCAGATCCGGCCGGTGGCTTGCCCTGCGGACTCGGCGAGGAGGCCGTAGTCCGGCGGCCTGGCGGCCCGGCGGCCCGACGGCCTGGCGGCCCGGCGGAGCATCTGGCCTACGAGCTTGGCCTATAGACTCGGCGGAGGATTCGGCGAAGGTAGGGGCCGGGGTTCGGCGGTTCGGTGGTTCGGTGGAGGATCCGGCCCAAAGAGCCCGGCCGTGGACCTGACTTTAGCGGCTGGTCGTCTGGCTTATCCCAAGTCTTGAAAAGGGAATTAACCATCAGGAGGACTTCCCCCCCCCCGTGTGTTTTCTGTTTGTTGGGACCTTGGACTCATGTGCGGTGCATACTCCAGGTCGGAACTGCTGGCCCTGCGCGATTCCCCCCTCGCGCAGGTACGGCCCAGTATAATCTTGAGGGCCGTCCTCAATGACGGGGTATGGAACCCCCAGAGGCGCGCAGCAAAAAAAGAACTGAAGAGGAGGAAATTG
>NW_015386230.1:2120862-2123245 GCF_001527695.2 Protobothrops mucrosquamatus
CCACCCATTAATGTTGCGTGAGCTCCGGTTGTAAGACATCTCATCGATCTCTAAAGAACATTGCTGCAAGGCTGGACAAGGGGGGACGTGGCTGGGAGGGCCTGGGCATTGGCGGCCTCTGAGGAGGTAGCGCTACACGTGGGGGCTCGTCCGGGATATCCTGCCTGGCCTCTCCCCTTAGTAAGGAAGTGTTAGTCTTGTTTAGGGATATGAGCCAGGAGAGCAATATGGACTCTACTGCGGCCACCAGGTGGTGTGAGGAGCATCGAACACTCTGATACAAGGCCCCAGCCGGCAGAATGCAACAAAATCTGTTGCAGGGGTTATGATAAAGAAAAATTTTTATTCAGATCTGTGTTGCATGCCTGTAGCATGGTGTGCTATAACTTGAATGATGAGGTGCAGAGTGGTTACAGGGCAGCCTGTGAAATGGTGAATGATGCTACATTATCTCCCAGCAATGGTAAGTAAATATGTTTTTATTTATAATAATGTAAATGCTGCTGGAGCAGATAGCACACTAACAGGAAGTGCTTTATATTTTGCAGCCTCTGAATTAATAACACCTAGACAGCAAACACTTCAAGACACCCCGATTTTATATTCTTTTCATAATCCTGAATATATTGCTCTTCATCCTGTTTTGTTTTGCACCAGTCAGGGTAACCACTGGCCTCCTGTTTCTGTCTGAGATGCGTATTCATATAACCTGAAAATAGCTCCTTTGATGTTATTTGAAAATGCCAGATTTCATAGATTTCAACAATTCTGTAACCTTTTTCTAATGCTACATTCAATTCAACGGTACACCATGTTCCAGTCAGAGCTCTTTCCTCATCACTGTGTTTACAGGGGGTGGTTTGCAGTTTTTCTGTGCAGGTTGCGCACAAATTAAACATTAATTTGCCCCCTGATTTGTGGGGTAGGATTGGGAAATAGAGATTCCTTGGCGGGTACACTTTGACTTTGGCCAGCTCAAAATATTGATTTATGTCCCCAAAGTTTTGGTAGATGATTTGCGGATGGCCAATTGGGTACTCCTTGGTCTTATTCACAAACGGGTACAAACTGGTGAAATCATAGTATAAGATTTGCTCACCAGGTTTTGGTTTGTAGTACAGGCATGTAGCATTTGTTCTACCACCAAAAAAAGCATCTCGAGGATTCAAAGGAGTNATTTCCATCACCTGTTCCCTAAATCGAATACAGGCCTCTCTTAATATATCTACATCTTGTCTGCAATAGTAAGCCAGAGCCTTCTTTAGTTTAAACACAGTACCTGTATTAGCAGAGTGCCATTTCATGAATTCTTCTCTCTCCCCGGGCATCATGGTTTCAGGACTGTAATACTTGGTTTCAGGGAGTGGTCCCACGTGGTCTTGATTGGCCATTGTATTGAACAAGTGGGGGAAATATCCTTTGCTGCCTTGAAACCTCATAGCTTTGGGTAATTTGCTTAATTTAAGGGGCAAAAATGAGAGGCTATCAATAAACCGGATCTTATAATCCGGTAGGGTGATACACAGCAGTTTACCCCCCTGACTTATAAGCTGAACCCTAACCTTTTCACAGATCAACTGCCTCAGTACTAGGTACCCGTCATAACCTTTGGAGTTGTGAGCGATAAAAGTACAGCCTTTAAACTTATGATTTATAAAATTCTTTACAAACTGCTCCAGGCATTTAACACCATAACAATCGCACCTCACAACATCTTTATCGTCCCCATCCTTCAACATATCCCTGGCGCATGCATAATTAGGTATATGGATGCCTGTCTCTTGACAGCATTCAAAATCATAAATGATATACCTTTCGCCAATTCGCGGCCGGTCCACCGAATCTAGAAAGCATAAATGCCCTTCCAAGCTTTTAACCTTCTCAGAGCACTGTCCACACTTGGTTTCCTTGCACTTTTTGTGGGGGCTAAAGATGTAAACCCCACACGTTTTACAATATTCTTTATTCTTATAGTCAACTTTTCCCTCCATAGTGAGCTGTGTGTGTCTTTCAAGACACACCTTAGAGCGGCAAAGCTCTTTGCACCTATAGCAGCGTGTCTTCTCCTCCACCACCTGCTGACATTCTTGGTTGAGGCATGCTCTGCAGATATATTGACAGCCATGACTAAATTTGTGGTGGTAGGGTGTGTGGCAGAATTTACAGAAATATTGTTCACCCAGGAAGCCCTTGATATTTTTGATGCCATAATAATGCTTGTCGTGTAACAATATAAACACTATTTTTTCTTGCTGGGGGCTACCTGTGACAAAAAACCGCCATCCGTCCTGCATATAAAACAAGATCTTTATAGTGACCCTTAAATATTCTTCAAAGAGGTGTATCTGAGAAAAGTCAATTCTGTTTTCTGTGGAAACCCCCA
>NW_015386230.1:2126882-2137037 GCF_001527695.2 Protobothrops mucrosquamatus
AGCTAAAAGCACAAGCCTGATGATGATGAATGTGATTTCATCGAAACGTCGCTATGACACTTCTAATCTTACACGGGAGAAAACCCGAATGACCAAAGACTCATATATATATATATATATATATATATATATATATATATATATATATATATATATATATATATATATATATATATATATATATATATATATATATATACACGCTTGGGAGGTTTGGGGGTCAAATTTACATCAAACAAATCACCATCAGAGGTTGCCATCTTCAAAAGACTGCTGGAATTAAATCGCTAGCTGTTCAGGCCTGCCCGCACAAACTCCCTTGCCTCTTGCAATGCCATGCCCTTGAGCATTGCGCCTGCCCAGATCACGGGAGTATGACATGCCCGACTTTGCAATGAATACAAATTATAGTTAAGAGTGCTCCAGTGTGAATTTGGGCTTGGGTGTTTTCTCCAATTGTTGACCTTGAACTGATTTACAGAAGAAATATTATTGGGATTACAATCTGAAATGTATCAAAGTGTATGCCAAGAGTATATGCTTGTTATGTGTGTGTCTAATAAAATTATGTTGGATCCAATACACAACTCACAGGAAGGCATAACAATTGAAGGGAGAAACAGCTGCTGTGTTGAATAGCAAGAGAAATTCTACTGTCTTTTGAGTTTTTAATGATTTTTTGCTGAAGTAAGGAGCTCACCACTGAGGAGAAGAATAATGTTTACAGCTGTCATCATTGGATGCCTTTACAAGAAAGAGGTACCCTGAACAATGGAAAAACAAAGATAGAAAAGAGACAAAGATCTGAATGAAAACAGGAAGCAGATTCCAAATAATAATAATAAAGTTGGAAGGGACCTTGGAGGTAATCTAATCCAACCCCCTGCTCAGGCAGGAAACCCTATACCATTTCAGACAAATGACTGTCCAGTCTCTTCTTAAAAACTTTCAGTTTTGGAGCATTCACAGCTTCTGGAGGCAGGTTGTTTCACTGGTTAATTGTTCTAACTGTCAGAAAGTTTCTCCTTAGTTCTGGGTTGCTGCTCTCCTTGATTAGTTTCCATCCGTTGCTTCTTGTTCTGCTTTCAGGTACTTTGGAGAATAGCTTGACTCCATCTTCTTTGTGGCAGCCCCTGAGATATTGGAACAGTGCTATCATGTCCCCCCTCATCCTTCTTTTGATTAGACTAGACATACCCAATTCCAGCAACTGTTCCTTATACATTTTAGCCTCCAGTCCCCTGATCATCTTTGTTGCTTTTCTCTGTACTCTTTATAGAGTCTCAACATCTTTTTTACATTGTGGTGACCAAAACTGGAGGCAGTATTCCAAGTGTGGCCTTACCAAGGCATTGTAAAGTGGTATTAACACTTCACGTGATCTTGATTCTATCCCTCTGTTAATGCAGCCTAGCACTGTGCTGGCTTTTTTGGCAGCTGCAGCACCCTGCTGCATCATATTTAAGTGATTGTCCACTAGGACTCCAAGATCCCTCTCACATTGCTACTATTGAGCAAGGTACCCCCTATACTATATCTGTGCATTTGGTTTTTCTTGCCTAAATGTAGAACCTTACTTTTTTCACCATTGAATTTCATTTTGTTAGATAGCACCAGTGCTTTTTTTCTAAAAAAAAAAAGAAAAAAAAAGTGCCAGAACTCACACGTCATACAACCTGCCTTGCCTACCCTACAAGGTTCCATCCAAAAAAGGTGCCAGAACTCCGTTCTGGGCGTTCAACGAGAAAAAAAGCCCCGGATAGCACCTAGTGTTCAAGTCTGTCAAAATCGTTCTGTATCTTAAGCCTCTTTTCTGGAGTGTCGGCTATTCCTGCCAGCTTGGTGTCGTCTGCAAATTTGATGAGTTCCCTATCTATCGCCTCATCCAAATCATTGATGAAAATGTTGAAGAGCACTGGGCCTAGAACAGAGCCCTGGGGCACCCCACTACATACTTCCCTCCACCTAGATGCAGTTCCATTGAGGACCACATGCTGAGTACGGCCGGTCAGCCAGCTATGAATCCATCTGGTGGTGATGTTGTCTAACCCACATTTTTCTATCTTATCAAGTAGTAGGTTGTTGTCTATTTTATCAAATGCCTTACTGAAGTCCAAGTAAATTATATCAACAGCATTTCTCTGGTCCACTAATTTTGTCACCTGGTCAAAGAATGCAATCAGATTTGTCTGGCATGATCTGTTTTTGACAAACCCATTGTCAATGCTGTTAACATTGGATGTTCTTGCTTTGACAACAGATGGAGATGAACCCTTTTTCTTTCTTATACTGTACTCTTAGAATTAGACAATACTGGGAGAGGGGGAGGAATGTAATGGGAGTTAGGTAGACATACAATATCGTAACAAGAGCTGATAAAGCAGGGCGGGATAACGAACTGGGCAGGAAGCCAGCATTTCAAACTAATTGTAGAATGTGATTTATGACAGTTAATTGTAGGGGGAAATTGTGCTTTGATCTATATGCTGAAGGGAGGGGAAGTCAGATTTTGGCTTCAACTATGTACATACCGAAGCTATGCTGCTCGATTAAAGATTCTTTAAGGTAAACCATGCCTCAAAGTTCTTTGAAGAGTTTCATTTTTCGGAACCATGACACCCATGTTGGCTTTTAGTAATGACTTTGTTTGCCTCTAGGTGTTCGCTGATTCGTTGTTTGTTTATCTTTTCCAGAATCTTCCCAGGTATTGAGGTCAGGCTGATAGGTCTGTAATTTCCTGGATCCATTTTTTTCCCTTTTTTGAAGATGGGAACTACATCAGCTCTTTTCCAGTCCTCTGGTAGTTCCCCAATGCTCCAGGATCTTTGAAAAATATAGTTCAGTGCTGGAAGAGACTAACTAGGCACAAAAGGTTGAAAATTTAAAGAAGGTGAGAAAAATCATTTATTTGTCTACCTTGCTGATCATGTCAATCCCTACAACTGTCAAGAGATTAATTTTAAAACTTGGACAGTATTGCCAATGAACTGAACACTTGCTATAATATTTAGATGAATCAACTGTTATACTATTATTATATATAACTATTCAGATAAATTAGACTTGCAGTGGAATGTGAGCATTTGAAACTGATAAATACTTTAGCCTGTTAATTGCTGTATATTAAAAGCGCTAGTGTTAGAGGCTTGATATTGTGTTAGTAACAGAACATAATATTGTTAAGATATAAGGTATCAGTGATTATAATATTAGAAGAATAACAAATCTTTCAGGTGTGGTGGAAGAAAAGACAACTATTGTACATAAGTGGGAGGACTGGTTGACATCACTCTGAAAGATGACAAGCATCCCCAACTTAACAAGAGTTGGGACTGGAAGAAAGCAGATAACTCAAACAACATTGGCGGATCTAAGCCCAGCAGAGCAAAGATCAATAGAAGAAATGATACCAAGGGAAAGAGCAGGCTCACTTAAAGACCTACAATCAATGTTACAATGTATGCAAGAGGTCATGTTGAGAAACCATGAAGACTTGAAAAAAGAAATAAGCAAAATAAGGAACGACACCGGAGAACTCAAAGAGAAGATGGGAGCAATGGATGGGAAATTTGAATGCTTCCAACAACAATTACTGAAAAATGAACAGAAACTATTAGAAATGGAAGATAGAATGAACAAGGAGGAAAGAAGAGTAGATGAAATGAACAAAAGACTCTCACAAGCAAACAAAGACTTGGAAAAAACTGTTATCTTGCTAGAGACAGAGAAAGCAGATCACTATTTATGTTTTCAGAATGTGAAAGAAGAGAAGGGGGAGGACCTCCCAGAAATGATGACAGATATGTTAGCGAGAGCTTTAGAAATCGAGAAAGAAGAGATGGCAAATGAGATAGATGAAATATATAGAATACACACAAACTATGCAAGAAGAAATAACTTATCTAAGGAAGTGCATATTAGATTTGTCAAGAAGTCAGTCAGGGAGGAGATCCTACATAGAACTAGAGATGACTCAATAGAATATAAAGGAAAACAATTAACAGTTCTTAAACAAGTCCCCAGGAGGGTAAGAGATCTTAGAAGACCTTATCAACACATCACATCGAAACTAATAAGGCGAAATATTAATTTTAGGTGGTTGATGCCGGAAGGGATCCTGGTGACTTGGCAAGAAAAAAGATACAGACTGGATACGATAAATAAAGCAGAAGAGGTCTCTCAGCAATATCTAGGTAGTGAAGATGAACTAGAAGAAAGAGAACTAAGAGAAGAAGATATTACAGAGAGACACAGCAGAAAGGCACGAGAAGCACAAAGCAAAGAATTGGAAATTGAGAGAAAGGAAAAAATGAATAATGGCAATGATGATGAAAGTAGACATAAATAACTTAAAGAAGATAGATTGACGAGAATGACTAGATCAAAATATAGGCAGTAATGTGGAAGAACTAACAGCATTATCACTAAATGTAAACGGCTTAAACTCCCCGGCTAAGAGAAACAAAATTCTGAACAGGCTTAGTAAGAAAAATTTAGACATAATAATCTTACAAGAAGCACATATAAAGAATCAGCACCAAGATCTATTAAACTACCCCAAGTTAGGAATTAAATTTGTATCTCTTTCACAGCAGAAAAAAGGAGGAATAGTGATATACGTCAAGGAAAAAATCCCAGCAAAACAAATTTATCAGGGCGGAGAAGGTAGAATATTGATAATTGAAATCTCCTTGAATAAAAAAAAAGTTGCCCTGGTAGGAATTTATGCCCCCAATGAGAGACAAAGACAATTCTACAAGAAATTACATAAGATTATCGGCGATATTGAATATGAGAATATTTGTTTAATTGGCGACTTCAGTGCAATTGTAGATAGAGAATTAGACTATAAAAGTGAGAATGTAAGAAAAGGAACTAGAAGAATACTACCAGATACTTTTTTAAAATGGTGGAGGAACTTAACATCCAGGATAGTTGGAGGGAGAGAAATTCGAACGTAAAACAATTTACATATTATTCAGGGCATCACCAATTGTGGTCTAGAATTGATATGGTCTGGACAATGAAAGAACTAAATTCAGATGTAGATGATGTAACAATAGATATTAATACATGGGCAGACCACAATCCTATTATAATGAAATGGAAAGGACAGAAGAGCTGGACCTTAAAAAAAGCAGTCTTAAATCAAAAAGAATTCAAGTATAAGATGGAAGAACAAATGCGGATATTCTTCCAGACAAATAAGAAAGAGGAGACTAATACCCAAAATCTATGGGATACAGCCAAGGCAGTCATGAAAGGAACTGCAATTGCATACATGGCTAATGAAAATAAAAAGAAAAGGCAGTATCAAAAAAGTTTAGAGGAAGAACACAAAAAACTAGAAATAGAACTACAAAAAAAACCACAATGTAGGGATCTAAAATGACAACTAGACCTAAACAAACATAAATTGAATATTATAGAAAAAGAAAAATTGGCACAAAAAATAAAAAGTATCAGACAATTTTTTTTTGAACAGGCAAATAAACCTGGGAGATGGTTGGCTTATAGACTAAAAAAACAAAAAGATAAAAGATGGATTAGTAAACTATGCAACGAAGTGGGAGAGATGGTATACCAGACTGAGGAGAAAAGACATGTGATGTATGAATTCTATAAAAACCTTTATAAAGACGATGGAAAGATTAGTGAAGGAAGAATACTATAGTATCTTATGAATGCCGAACTGCCCAAGGTCCTGGGAGAATTTCAAAATATATTAAATAAGGATATAACACTTCAGGAAATTATAGAAGCAATTAAAAAACAAAAAAGCAATAAAACACCTGGCCCTGATGGATTACCATCTGAAATATATAAAAATCTTCAAGAACTTTTGGGCCCAACCCTATTGGATATATTTAATGAAGTATTGAAAGTAGCAAAGACCCCAAATTCATGGAAAGAAGCAATCATCAATTTACCTAAAGAAAATTCTGATTTTACTCTCATCAAAAACTATAGGCCTATCTATTAAATACGGATTATAAGATTTTTATGACAATAATGGCAGAAAGATTAAAAAGATACTTAGCTGAATTTATCCATACCAATCAAAACGGTTTCCTGCCCAAAAGGCAAATAAGATATAATGTTAGGATTATATTAGATAGGCTAGAATACTACAAATCGCATAATGAAAAACAAATGGCACTGATCTTTGTTGATGCGCAGAAAGCATTTGATAATGTTAGATGGGACTTCATGTTGACCCAACTTAAATATATGGAATTTGGAGAAAGATTCATAAACATGTTCTAAGCAATTTATTCTAAACAAGAAGCAAAAGTAATTATGAATGGAGAATTAACAAAAAGTTTCCAAATACAAAAAGGTACGAAACAAGGTTGCCCACCATCAGCATTATTATTTATACTCTCTTTAGAAGTCTTAACAAGAATAATTCGAGAAGATAAACTGATTAAAGGTTTAGAAACTAAGAAAGAGATATTTAAATTACAGGCATATGCAGATGACTTAGTCTTTATTTTGGAAGAACCCTTAGAGTCTGGCTCAAGACTATTATAGGTCCTGGAAAACTATGGAGATGTAGCAGGGCTGAAGATTAACAAAGAAAAAAACTAAAATGTTAGTTAAGAATATGACCAAATCTTCCTCCCACAAGATTAGCAAAAATGGACAAAAAATCCTCATCGTTATGTTGGAAATGTAGAAAATCACCAGGGACTTACTATCACATGTGGTGGGAATGCCTAAAAGCTCAAGCATTTTGGCATCTGATAAAAAATTGCTTGGAAGAGATATTATCATTAAAAATTGAATTAAAACCAGAAACCTTTTTATTAGGGATTACTAAGGATAAATTCAGCAAAGGATCTTTATATTTAGTATTGCACATTCTAACTGCAGCGAGACTAGCCTATGCTCAGAAATGGAAGGGAAAAGAAACCCCCTCCAAAGAAGAAGTATTAAATAAAATCCTATCCTGTGCTGAAATGGATAGGTTAGCACTAGAGCTCAAAAATAAAATTGAAACAGACTACTTCGAAATTTGGAATGAAGTGTATAAATGGTTAGATTTAAAGAGGCATGCTGGGATGAATGTTGATGAATAAGTTGATAATTTAGAAATCTTTATACTAGTATTTTTTATATCAGATAAAATTAAAAGTTATTTAACCATAATGTATATTATTGAAAGAATGCTCACTTTGTTATAATGCAAAAAAAAAATTCTTTTTTATTTTTTACAAAGTAATATCAATAGTATCCTTCAAACCAGGGAAGTTGTATCATGTCCAATGTGTCTTTTTTTTTTAAACTGTACTATGTCTAATGTGTCTTTTTTGTTTTTAACTGTATATTCAATAAAATTTTGTAATAAAAAAAGAAAAGAAAAATATAGTTCAGTGGTTCTGAGATCACATCTGCCAGTTCCTTGAGAACCTTGAGAATCCATCTGGTCCTGGTAATTTGAACTCGTCTAGATGCTCACTTACCATTTTCTTGCTTATCTTAACTTGAGTTTCTATTCTATATTTATGGCACTATTTTTGATAGGTTGGTCTGTTTTTTCCCTTTGTGTAAAGACAGATGCAAAAAACGAGTTAAATAGTTCTGCTTTCTCCCTATTGCTTGTCACTTTCTTGCCACTTTCACCCACTAATGGATCAATCATTTCCTTCACTTTTTTCTTGTTTTTTACATGTTGAAAGAAACTTTTTTTGTTATTTTTATTATCTCACTTTTCAAAATTTGCCAAGCTTCTTGACTTGTTATCCCCTTGAGGATTCTCATCCATGGAATCCTTCCCAAGCCCTTTCTAAGTTATTGAAATTAGCTCTCTTGAAGTCCAAGACTCTAGTTTGACTGTGTTCTATTGCTTGTGCTTCCATAATGTTGAATTCCAATATTACATGATCACTACCTCCCAAAGTTCCTGTGGTTCAACACCTTCTATCATTTCATCTCTGTTAGTGAGAATTAGATCCAAAATGGCTAATCCCCTAGTTCCCTTCTCTACTTTTTGGGAGACAATGTTGTCTGCTAGGTTTGTCAGGAATCTTTTTAATCTTTCACTTGGTGCAGAGTTTGTCTCCCAGTTGATGTCAGGGTAGTTAAAGTCCCCCATTACTATTGTGATGTGCTTCCTACATACCTTAGTTAGCTGACTAGCAAAAAGTGCATCTATTTCCTGTGTTTGGTTGGGTGGCCTATAGCAGTGATGGCGAACCTTTTAGAGAATGAGTGCCCAAACTGCAACCCAAAACCCACTTATGCATCGTCGAGTGCCAGGTGGGTGTGGCCCATTGGCTGGGTATGGCCAATTGGCTGGGCGTGGCCAATTGGATGGGCATGGCTACAGTGGTAACGACAGACTGGGTGGGACTAAAAAGTTCAATCAATCAATTCCAACTTTGCAAGATCTTTTTTTTTCCTGTGAGAAGTTGAAATTGACTGATTGAACCTTTTTTTTTTTTTTTTTGCACATGGCAGCGGAGGCCTAAAGCAAAAAGGTTTTATAAAACCCAGCTGAAGGCCTAGGACTGGGGTGATAGTGCGCGTGCCCACAGAGAGGGCTCTGAGTGCCACCTCTGGCACCTGTGCCATAGGTTTGCCACCACTGGCCTATAGTATACACCTATGGCAATGTCATTTCCCCCCCTTTTATATTGACCCAAATGCATTCAAGACAGTTTTCATCATTGTTGTGCTCTATTTCTGTAGAGATGTAGTTATTTCTTATATAGAGATCAAGTCCACCTCCTCTTTTATTTGGTCTTTTTCTTTTAAATAATTTAAATCCCTCTAGCTGTGTGTTCCATTTGTGGGTTTCATCCCACCATGTTTCCGTAATGGCAACAATATCATATCTGCCCTCATTAACCTGATTTTCTAATTCACCCTGTTTGCTGTTCATATTCTGTGCATTGGTGTATAGACATTTGAGTCCTTTATAACTAACCTTGTGTTTACTTTCTACATAATCTGTGTGGTGCCTGAGTTCCCCTATTTTCTTACCACTTGTTTGATTAGTGCACTTTGTGTGGCAGTCATTATTAAAAGCTTGATAGCCCTATAGTTTTTAGATTGCCGGGGACAGGGATGTTCTGTATCAATTAACTCACTGTCTCCGCTGTTTAGTTTAAATATCCCTCCAAAAAATCTGTGAATTTATAGCCGAGTAACTCAGTCCCTTTCTTTGATGGATGCAAACCACCTCTTTTGTACATCTTTTCATTGGACCAGCTACTGACATTGTGACTAATATATCCAAAGCCTTCCCCTTTACACCACTCCTTTAGCCACATATTGAATTGTGCTATACATTGTCCTTTTCCATTTTGCTCCTTATACACTGGTAAAACCTCTGAAAAAGTAAGCCTACAGCCTATTCTGCTAAGTTCCTGCCCCAAGCTCTGGAAATCATTCTGCACAGAGTACATCTTTTTGGGACAATGCCAAGATGTACAATAGCCTCCACATCACAGTCCTTGCTGGCATTCTTGATTATTTTAGAAATACGCTTCTTGTCCCTACTGGCAGTAGCACCTGGGAGACACCTGACCTCTTTCGAAACCTCTGTGTCTAGATTATATTAAGAGAAAGTATGAAGTGATTAATTATCATATAGCTTTTGAATAAATATTTATCTTTTCTAATATTTTTTATATATTTAATATAATTTATATATATCTTTTATAAGTTTATTATTATATGTTAGAGTTAAAGTATGTTAATTTTGTTTGTATTATGAATGGATAGCTTATTTTAGACTTGGGATGTTATGTATTTATCCCTGTACTCAGTTCTGGGAAGTCCGGGGGGGAGGGGGGAAGGGGATGAAGGGGTAGAATTATATAAAATTTGGTGTATTTATAAATATAATGTAAATATTTGTCTTTAAGAAGAGGAGATGATCAGCTAGTACCCCTAAACTGCATCCAAGGTGGTGGAAAAGAAGGTGATGGGATGTGTAGGATAGTTGGAAAGGAGGAAAGAGGAGAGGTCGTGGTTAAGAGGGGGAGGAAGGAAGAGGGAAGTAGGTAGGAAGGTTGAGGGAGTGTGGATGCAGGGGGGGGGACCGCTGGTTATTTCTGAATACTTACTGAGTAGGCTTTTTATGTGTTTGTTTTTCTAATGAAATGCACCATATTTGTATTATTTGTCCATATGTTTATTTGAAAA
>NW_015386230.1:2141292-2143899 GCF_001527695.2 Protobothrops mucrosquamatus
AAAGGAGGAAAGAGGAGAGGTCGTGGTTAAGAGGGGGAGGAAGGAAGAGGGAAGTAGGTAGGAAGGTTGAGGGAGTGTGGATGCAGGGGGGGGGACCGCTGGTTATTTCTGAATACTTACTGAGTAGGCTTTTTATGTGTTTGTTTTTCTAATGAAATGCACCATATTTGTATTATTTGTCCATATGTTTATTTGAAAAATTAATAAAATTTGTAAAATCGAAACCTCTGTGTCCTTTCCTAAATTTACATCCCTTATAATTGAATCACCAACCAGAAGGTGGCTTCTCTTTTTGGATGCCTTTCTGTTCTTGCATGACTGATCAGTATGGTTTGTAGTTACTCTTCCATCCAGTGGTTAGAAGACCTGAGAGAAAAAGTGGCTAATAATGGTGCAGGTGGCAACTACATAATGGCTTGGTGACATTGCAAGAGGAACCTGCAGTGAGAATACAGCATAAACTTGTGACTGTGAAGGGGACAGAACATCATATGGGAAAAACAGTTTGCTTCTCCAACACATCACCAAATAATGTTAGGTCACGGCCCAATAATCAGGTAGCATTTGATAAACTGCAAAAATATTTTTTCCCCAGGGATCACCATCCAAGTCTGCAAGTTTTCTTCATGGTTACTCCAAAGTTAATCAATTTTCTGCAAGAATCCACCTAATAAGTAAGAATGTGAAAACGGATTTTACTTTCTTTGCTTTCTTTTTTGAGATCCAGCCAAAAGATAATCCCTGCGTACTTTGCAGATTTGGCCATAGAAGTATGAATAATAACCAGAAGAAATTATATGACAAAGTTGTGAAAACAATATTAGTCAATTTCTAATAAACTACTTGCAATAAAATGATATGGCAAATCCTTTTTCTGGAAAAGTCTCCATCAAAATAAACAGAGAAAAAGAAGTATCATAATACAATTAGAAACTTGTTAGACATTACTTTGTGTCTGGCAGGGGAAAAAATTGCCATTCCGGAGATTACCTTCTAACATATGCTATGACAGCTGAATGCTGTTCTTTTCCCCTACAAAGTTGACAAATACATTTGGATCCTCAAAAACTGTCCTGTATGTATCCTAATTTACAGCCCAAATGCTGGAGATGTGGAAGTTTAGATGAAACTTATTTCCATATTTGGTGGACGTGTAGGGATATAAAAGCATTTTGGATTAAGATTTGGTGGAATATTCAAAATATTTTTAAGAAAAAGATAAAGTTTACACCGCAGTTATTTTTGTTAGGCATTATGGAAGATTTGGATGTTAAAGAAATGAATTTGATGTTGAATCTTATAACAGCCGCAAGATTATTGGTAGCTCAATTTTGGAAGAAGGACTCTTTGCCTACTATAGAAGAATGGACGCTTAAAGTGTCAAATCTAGCGGACATGGCTAAAATTTCCGCTTATTTAAAAGATCAATCACAAGAAAGATATATCTCGGTCTGGAGAAGATGGATAGATTATATTCAGAATAAATATGGGACTAAAAAGTTTCATTTGGGTTATGAGTAAACTCTAGAGTATTGTTATTATTAATAGTTTATTTTAATGGAATTTTTGTTAGTTTTAATTATATGATATTATTATTATTTTTAATATTAGTATTGTATTGTTTAATACTTAGGTGATGAATACGTTTAATTTTAATTTGTTTAAATGGAGTTAAAGCGCATTATGGATTTGGTTACTTTAATAGTTGGTTAATGTTAGATAGATTTTGATTATTATATTTGTAACCCTGTGTTCAGCTCTGGGAAGTGGGGGAGGGGGAGGGCGAGGTTTTGGGGTGGGTATGGGGGTTTATACTGTAATCTTCATAAAACTTTTAATAATAATAAAAAAAAAGTTGACAAATACAAACAAAGTCAGAAGTGTCAGTCTGAATCAGTTGTGGAGCATCAAATGGCTCAAAAAAAAAAAAGGAATAAAATGCAAGTACATTTCATAAACTGGCATAGCCTTACCTTTTAGAGATGTGTATTAGGAAAGTACAATATGTTGAGAGTCAGTTGGTTACAGTGAAAAATGCCCCAGGCTAGAAACTGGAAGATCATGAATTCTAATCTCATGCTAATCCTGCTTGCCCTCCCTCCTTTGCATATACTCTCTCTCCAAATCTATATATGCCGTGCATAAGAAAGAGTTCTCAAGTCAAAATCTATTTGGGAAATGTATAAAAGTATTTTCATGTACTTCTACAAAATGAGAAATTCTTCAAGAAACCGTACAAATCTCAATTTTATTTCAACTCGGTGGATCCTCCTTAGTTCTATGTGTATTACTTGGCTGACTTTCAGAACTTTGAGCCAGCAAATTGTGAAATGAATGACTTTCTTAGCAAATACAATATCAGGATGTGACCATGAAGTTCCTTCAAGAGGCCATATACAGATAGTCCTTGACTTATAGCAGTTCATTTACTGACTGTTTGAAGTTATAACAGCAGGTGACTTATGACCATTTTTCACACTTAGTTCCTCGCACCAACCTCAAACATCGTCACATGATCAAAATTCAGCTGCTTGGGGGACTTCCGGTGGCAGGCGCCTTCGCTGGACGCAGCTGTTTGCTGCTCCCGCCTGTTTCTGCGTAAAAGCC
>NW_015386230.1:2147718-2154183 GCF_001527695.2 Protobothrops mucrosquamatus
GCTCAAAATTGGAAGAGTAAAGTTTTACCTACAATGGAGGACTGGAGATTGAAGGTTTCACATCTTGCTGAAATGGCAAAAATTTCGGCTTATCTGAAGGATCACTCAAATGAACAATTTTTATCAATATGGAGAAGATGGATTGTTTATATTCAAAATAAGCATAGAATGGTGGAATATAATTTAGGTTTTTAGATAAATTTTTTTTTTTATATATTTCACCTACTTATGTAGAATAATATTTTGTGGAGTTAGGGATATTAATACTAGTTTACTTTTAGTTGAATAGTATCCTGGGATTAGGTTTGGGAAGTCCGGGGGTGGGGGGTGGGGGGTAGGGTTTTTACATTGTAATGTATTTGTGATGTGCTTTTTTTTATGATGAAAATAATAACAATTTATATTTGGAAAAAAAAAAAAAATTCAGCTGCTTGACCACTGACTCATATGTCATGGTTCCGACTAATGAAACACTTCAAAGAACTTCCAGGCATTTTATCCTAAAAAAGTCTTTTTATTTATGTGACAAAATGTCAGCACAGGCATGAAGAAAGGAATGCTAAGATCTAAAATCCCCCCCCACCGAGCAATTATTTTGTTAGCATTTCCCTCCCCTATTTAGCTGTCATGATTTATGTCCTCCAATTAGTTTGAAGAGCAAAGGTTACCTTCCGTCTTCTTTCGGGGGCTTTTCCCTCCTCCCTCTCTCTTCTCTGAATTAACTCTAAAAGTACCAGACAGTTCAGCATATTTTGTCAAAGCAAGAATATACAATATTAGCAGCGTTGACATCATATTTATGATGGTTGCAATGTCCTGGGGTCGTATGACCATCTTTTGTAACCTTCTAACAAGCAAAGTCAATGGGGAAGCCAGATTTTACTTAACAGCCATGTTACTAACTTAACAACTGTAGTGATTCACTTAACAGCTGTGGCAAGAACGGTTGTAAACTGAGGCAAAACTTACTTAGCAAATGTCTCACTTAGCAACAGAAATTTTGGGCTCAATTGTGGTTGTACATCAAAAGCAAGAAGTTATACATTTTTTTAATCCTGTGGAACAGGGATCCCCAGACCCCAATCCACCACCGTTGGGAACTGGGCTGCACAAGCGGTGGGCAAGCAAATGAAGCTGCATTTGCACATGCACAGGAGCTAGGCTGCGCATGCAAAATTATCCCCTCCCCCTGCTGCCACCGCCACCCCGCTACTGCTGCTAGTCCATGAAGCCTGAAAGATTGGGAACTGCTGCTGTGGAAGATGCCTACTTGGGAGCAGTTACAGATTCTTCCTTGGAGGAAGTTGTAATTAGTAATTTGCATTCGCTGAAACAAATTATGTTGAAAAAGTTCTGCAACTTTTCCAACATGACAAGGATGAGGAAGGAGGAAGATAAAAAGGGAGGGTGATGCTAATGGGAGGGTGATGCTAATGGAAAATTTCCTGGTTCTTATGTCCACTCAGTTTTAAAGTATTCAATATATAACTGCCATTTCCCTAAAAACCTTTAAAATAATTACCATCATTATCATTATCATCACCCAGAGGATTACAAACTGTACAGTTCCTGCTGTCTTAGGAAAGCTCAAAACATTCTTAAAGACTCATCCCGGACATTTTTTTTTAACTATTACCAGATGGCAGATGGTACAGGATAATAAAAACAAAGGCAAATAGGCTGAAAAATAGTTTTTATCCCAGAGCTGTAACCATATTAAATACTACTGTATAGTGCAAAAATTGAAGTGCAATATTAGGGGCAGTGCAATGGTGAATAGAATGTGAAGGATGCATGTATATAATGTATGTATTAACTTGTGGTTTTTACTTGTGTGTAGTGTGCACTTAAGTTCATTGTGAGATACACAGTGACAATAAAGATATTCTATTCTAATTGTTCCAGCATTCCCTCATTTCAGTTTCATCCCAAATAATTTCATCACTTTTATTGAAGGCTCCTTGGTTAGTGTTGTGATTCCTCACCAGCCAGGATCTGGCAGCTGAGTCTGAGGACGCAGATGAGGAGGAGGGGCCTGGAGTGACATTAGAGTCAAAGGAAGGCTCTGAGGAGCTCCAAGACTTACAGTCAGATGAGGAGTCGGGCCCCTCTAATCGCGCTCAGGCTGAGACACAGCTGTGCTGGGAGCCTGAGTTGGACAGTGATGTGGAACAGGTGGGACAAATCCTGGATGCATGAATGTGCAGACAGGAGAAGAGAATAGGACAGAGGAATGCAATGGGGCGGCTCCAAAGGCAAAGGAGAAGGCATTAGGAAGCGACACCTTGGCTGAATTATAAAAGGGGAAGGTGTAGGAGGTGCTGGTTGCCGAAGGCAACCATTCATGTTGAGGATCGAGTTTCTGTGGACTGTGTTTGTTTGCCTTGGACATTGACTCAGATCTGTGAGAATAAAAGGGATGGTTTTTTTCTTGCAGTTCCTGCCTGTTTCTTGGAAGAGGGGTTTCTCCTTGTGAGCACAACAAGGACTCACATAGGCTGGGACAGAACAGTTAGCCTTTTCACCACTGGATCCAGGAAACTACAGACCTATCAGCCTGACCTCAATACCTGGGAAGATCTTGGAAAAGATAATCAAGCAACGAATGTGGGGGAATGTGGATGAGAGTCCAGCTAGTCATAACAATAATAACTCAGCCATGGGAATCCAAGGTTATTGTGCCCAGAGTTGATAAAGATTTGGTGGTCTGGAGAGCTGGGGAGAAAGCCCGCACTTCAAGCTAATTGGGGAATGTGATTTATGACTGTTAATTGGAGGAGGGAATTGTGCTTTGCTACTTTGTGCCTAGGGGAGGGGAATTCAGTTTTTGGCTTTAACTATGTAGTGCCGATACTTTGTTTCTTGAATAAAAGATTCTTTAAGGTAAACAATGCCTCGAAGTTCTTTTGAAGAGTTTCATCTGTCAGAACCATGACATGTCCGACATGTTATTCATGTCCTGTGAATAATCCCAATCACACATTCTGTATGAATTTCACATCAAGATAAGGCATTCATAGTATCAGGCAAATCAGAGAACAAAGAGTAGGAAGGAAATGCAGCAGTAGGGAATGATTAGCTAGTGATCTGGAGAAAGCACATAAACACTATTATAAAATGTTTGTCTCTTACAGATAATTATGTAGTTCATTTTGTTGCATTGGTCATGACATATTTAAATGTTCAGATGCTCTACAGCAGGGATTTTCAACCGGTGGTACGCATACCACCTGTGGTACATTGGCACCTGGCAGGTGGTAAGCGACCATCCTAGAGAAGTGGTAGTGGGGGAGGGGAATGAGCTGAACCAGCGGCAGCATCGCACAAACCTGAGTGAGAGACGACTGGAGCTGCAGGGCTGTCAGGGCTCAGCAGAAGCACCAGGATCAGCACTGGGCTCCAGCTGATCGGCGCTTCTTCTGATCAGTGCTTCTTCGGGGCTCAGCAGAAGTGCCAGGATCAGTACCGTATTCCAGCTCTTTCCTTCATGGGGAAGGGGGCAGGAGGTGGGATGAGGCTTTCACATTCCTTAAATCTGGGGCAAAGCAAAGCAACGGGGGAAAAAGACCATCTGGAAGTTGCCAATCACCTGGCCAACAGTGGCAGGCTGGGCTGCACTGTACTGGAAGCGCAAGGCAGAGGCGCCCCTGAAAATGGACAGGAGGGAAAGCAGAGCAGAAGGGGAATCTGAAACCACCCCCCAAAAAACCAACCCCGACCTCCGGACAGCCTTTTCCCCTCCTTTCTGAACATGAAGATTTGATCCCCTGAAAAGCCGCCACCGCTTGGCCATCCGCTGAAGGACCTTGGGAGGAGCAAAGCCCTGGGACCTTCACCACCTTGGGCTGCCTGGATTTGGGAATGGCTCGTGCAGCGCAGAGACCTTTTCCCCGGGCCTTGCAGTGGCTCTTCCTGGCCACCCTGATGGTCCCGTGATGGGCGAGGGGGGCAGCGAGAGGAGGGGGATGCCACCTGCTATGGGTGCTTCGACCTGTACTTCATTTTGGACAAGTAAGTGGCCGGGTGTTGTGGTGGATGTGTGGGATGAGGCTGGGCTGCACAGGGTGCTTCATTTTGGGAAGGGACGCAGCAGCCCTGGTAGTTTTTCAAAATTCCACAGCTGTTTTTTCTCTTTGCTTTGGGTGCCCAATTTGGACAAAAAATGCCTGGTGGATGCTGCGTTCTTCTTTCCTCCAGAGAAGGTTGAAGGAAAAAGTTTGGCTCCTTCACTGGTTTCTCTTTTTGCAACCTTGTTTTCTTTGGGAAAAGTTTAGCAAAGAGCAGCTGTCAGCTTTGGCCTGTTTGGTTAGACTTACAAATGCCCGTTTCCAAAGCCTTAGTAAATCCCTCACTTGGCTTCCTTCATGGGATGCAATTCCTGCAGAGCAACCATTTAAGACAGGAGTGGGGAACTTTGGCTCTTTTATGACTTGTGGACTTCAAGTGCCAGAATTCCTCAGCCAGCCATGCTGAGGGGAAAGGGAGAGATTTCCAAGCTGAGCCATGCTGGCTCAGGAATTCTGGGAGTTGAAGTCCACGAGTCATAAAAGAGCCAAGGTTCCCCACCTCTGGTTTAAGATCTCTGAACTCTGGAATCAATTCAAAACTTGCTCCATGGCAGAAAATATTGTTGTGATGTGTCTTTTTAAATTTATTTTTAGCCTATTTTTCCCCTTAAGTCTGAGTCACTCACTGTTCCTTTGTTCTCCATTAATGAAATGCACATTCTCTCTTTTTTCTCTTTTTGCTGCTTTTTCTCCAGCTGCAGGAATTATATCCAGGGAGGAAATAAAATGCTTGCTCATGTTATTTGTCCTACAACTGACACGATGCATTGTGTTTGCGTAAGAGGTTTGGGGTTATATTCTTAAATATTGGCCAGATGCATTGAAGAATGAAGCTGCCAGAGAGCTTTAACAGTGCCTGACATGTAAAAACAAAACAAAACAAAAGTTTTTGTAGAGATTGCATTTCCAAAGAGCCACATTTTGCATAGCCCCAAGGCTGTGAAAAGATGATTTGGTGGATGGATTTAATTATCTTTCTTCCTGACGCTGATCCTGGTGCTTCTGCTGAGCCCTGACAGCCCTGCAGAAGGAAGGAAGGAAGGAAGGAAGGAAGGAAGGAAGGAAGGAAGGAAGGAAGGAAGGAAGGAAGGAAGGAAGGAAGGAAGGAAGGAAGGAAGGAAGGAAGGAGATGGGAATGAGAGGGAGGGAGGGAAAAAGGAAGGAAGGACACCCCCCCCAACAGTAACCACAATGCTAATGCAGCCCTCAATGAAATTGAGTTTGACACCCCTGATATAAATGGTTATTAAGTGAATCTGGTTTCACCATTGACTTTGCTTGTCAGAAGGTTGCAAAAGGGGATCACATGACCCTGGAACACTGTGGCCGTCATAAATATGAATCAATTGCCAGGCATCCGAATGTAAATCACGTGACCTTGGGGGTGCTGAAACGGTCATAAGTGTGAAAAATGGTCATAAGTCACCTTTTTTCAGTGCCGTTGTAACTTCGAACAGTCACTAAGCGAACTGTTGTAAGTCGAGGACTACCTGTACTTTATCGCTTTTTTCTTTTTTTCTTTTTTTTGGTCATCATGTTTTTGACACCTTGCTAGGCGCCTGGTGGTACTCGGTTATTGCCATATCCTAAAAGTGGCACAATGGGTGAAAAGGTTGAAAAGCCCTGCTCTACAGTACAAACATTAGAAATAATATTATGAGAGAGAGGGGTGGAGAGGGAGAGAGGGAGAGAGGGAGAGAGGGGGGAAGAGAGGGAGAGAGGGGGGAAGAGAGGGAGGGAGAGAGAGAGAGAGAGAGAGAGAGAGGATACACTGAATTTTAAGGGTGTGCTCAACAATTATTGAGCAAGATGACAGGTGAAAGAGTTCCCTGTGATAAATAAATGGGAAAATAGAACAGAAAAAGGCTAGTCTATTCAAGTTATCAGTGTGTTATCTTTATTTAAAACATCTTCTATATGCACAAAAGGCAATGCAAAAAAAATGTAAAACAACACAATAAGAAAAAAAATATGTCAAAACCCTCTCATGTTAGATTTGATTTATTTTTTTAGGTTACACTCCCACTGAGGATGATTACATGCCATTAACTTAAGAGTTCCCTTGATTTTTCTCCATGATGATCTATCCCTATCTTGGTCTTTCATCTCTTTCAATGGTGCACTCATCAACCCTGTAACTGGTCTATCCATCTTGCTATTGGTTGTCCTCTTCTCCTTTTACTTTCCCCAACATTATGTCCTTCACAAGAGAATTGGGTCTTTGCATAATGTGTTTAAAGTAGGATAATTTGAACCTGATCATTTGTACCTTGAGTGAGAACTCTGGTCTGATTTACTTCAAGATCCATTTATTTTCTTGGCTGTCCATAGTATTCTCAGGAGTCTTCTCCAATACCAAAGGTCTACACTATTAATATTCATCCTAACCTGCTTCAAA
>NW_015386230.1:2154911-2166277 GCF_001527695.2 Protobothrops mucrosquamatus
CCTTCACAAGAGAATTGGGTCTTTGCATAATGTGTTTAAAGTAGGATAATTTGAACCTGATCATTTGTACCTTGAGTGAGAACTCTGGTCTGATTTACTTCAAGATCCATTTATTTTCTTGGCTGTCCATAGTATTCTCAGGAGTCTTCTCCAATACCAAAGGTCTACACTATTAATATTCATCCTAACCTGCTTCAAAGTCCAATTTTCAGTTCCATAGAGTATCAGTGGATATATCTCTGCTTGCAAAATTCTGTCCTTTGTAAGTATAGACCCATCATAGCATTTGATAAGTGCAGTGTATTTTTTGACTTCTTGTTCTTTAACTGTTGAAGCTATACACTACTTTATTACAGTATCTTCATTATCAATTCTAAGACGGATGGTTCTAACTGCTGTCATTAATTTAATTATCTTTATATTTAATTTTAGTTCTATTATTTCCTTGTGCTTGTTAACTTTTATTACTAAGGCTTTCAGCTTTTCATTTTCAGTTGTCAGTATAGCGCAGGCTACTGATTTTTCTTCCTTCTATTTTAAAACTGAAGTCATCTTCTTCCAGTCCAGCTTCCTTAATAGATATCTATAGGATGAATAAATAAGGGAAGAGTATGCAGCTTTGTCAACTCCTTTGCCAATCTGGAGCCAGTCTGCTTGGCCATGTTCTGTCATACTGTGGCTACCTGGACTGTATATAGGTGTCAGTCCTGCCCCAACTTGGTCCCTTAAGCAAGAATGACCCTTGACTCCTTTCAGTGTAAAAGGTTTACTTTACTAAAGGCCAAGTGGATTACAGTATAGCAAAGCCAGAATTGAAGTTCACATGCCAAACTTTCCAAGTTAACTTTCCCTGTCCAGTTCCTCACCAGTACCTCCCCTTTGCTGGTCCCTTATTGTCCAATTATATTTGAATAAAATGTTTTGAGAACTGTCTCTTCAACGGTGGGCTGGTTGTCCAGCCGTTGCATTCCTTTCCCAGAGCTTTGACCTTGAGCTAGTGTCTCTGAAAGGTATGAGGAGTCGTTAACCTTCCACCTTGCCCTCTGGCTCCCTCTCCCCATAGTTCATGGCAGACTGGCAGCTAGAGAATGTGAGGCTGGAGTGTGTAATGGCAGTTCTAACAATAGGTTATTCATGAGGACAATGAGATGTTCCTAGATACCCAATTTTCTAAGCAATTCCACAGCTTGGTGTGATTGACACAAAGGCCTTTCTATTATCAATGAAACATATTGACTTCTTCTTTGGGAGGGTATTCCTTGAGCTTCTCAACTATCCAGCATGTATTACCAATAATGTCTGATGTTCCTTATCCTTTTCTAAAGCCAGTTTGAACATCTGGCCTCTCTTTTTCCATGTAGTGCTGTAATCTGTGTTAGAGTATTATATTGCTAGCATGTGAAATTAAGGATATAATGCAATAGTTTATACATTTCTCTCTTTCTTTTGATATTGGGATGTAGTTTGACCTCTTTCAATCTGTTGGCCACTGTGTCATTCTCTAGATTTGCTAACATGGCTTGGTTAGAAATTTACTAATTCTTTTTTCCGTTGCCATATTTTTGTGGGTATTCCATCAGTTCCCGTACCTTCTGACTTGGTCATGACCAGAGTGCTGATCTAACTTCATCTTCTAATAGTGCGCATTCTTGTAAGCAGGAAATATCTTCTACAGTATCTTGGGTGTTGACATTTTAATGTACAATGGATACTCTATCTTTCTTTGATTTCACACCCTAATGGAGATATATCACACATTACTAGGAATATCCTCCTTTGAGATCACACCCTGCTAGCATACATTTGACACACGCTCCTGAAATTCTTTCTTCATCCCTCCCAGGATCAAGCCCCACCCAATCATAATGAGGCAGGAGAGCAAGCTTGGAGGGGGCAGGGATGGATATTCCCACAATATCAGTTTTATATTTGATTATATTATATGGTAATATTTTACTAGGTTGTTTATTTTCACAGTTTGGGGTATTAGGGTGGTTTATCATTCAAATGAACTTGTGTCCTTTAATCAGAACATATATACTTATCTCCGTAGAAAAGCTTCCTTTCACAGATAGTGCACTTGTGAAAAAATGGCTGTTTTCCATATCAGTATAGAGTTATCCTCCAATACTTTTGTTTCTTCAGAGCATGGTAAATGTATTTCAAACAACAACAACAATAATAATAGCAACAAAGATTCTACTGGTTGCATTTTTTTTCATTCCAGCCTCCTTCCAAGTTCAACAGCCCTTAAGATGAAAGAAAGTAACTTCTAAAATCACCCAGGAACTTTAAAACTTAGACATTAGAAGAAAAAGGATGTGGATGTTGCTTGGAACAATGAAAAGGACTATGTTGCAGAGCACCACAGAAATATGTGGAGTTACTATAATGGGAAGTATGGAACAGTATAATGTGGCTGAAGAAAACAAGGACTGCTAAGATTTAAAGAGACAAAAACATGCAGAGTGATTTTAATGGGGGGGCGGGATTGTTTGGGAAATAACAACAACAACAAAAATAATAATAATAAAAGTTGGAAGGGACCTTGGAGGTCATCTAATCCAACCCCCTGCTCAGGCAGGAAACCCTATACCATTTCAGACAAATGGCTGTCCAGTCTCTTCTTAAAAACTTCCAGTGTTGGAGCATTCACAGTTTCTGGAGGCAGGTTGTTCCACTGATTAATTGTTCTAACTGTCAGGAAGTTTCTCCTTAGTTCTAGGTTGCTTCTCTCTTTGGTTAGTTTCCATCNGTATTAACACTTCACGTGATCTTGATTCTATCCCTCTGTTAATGCAGCCTAGCACTGTGTTGGCTTTTTTGGCAGCTGCAGCACACTGCTGGCTCATATTTAAGTGATTGTTCTCTAGGACTCCAAGATCCCTCTCACTGTTGCTACTATTGAGCAAGGTACCACCTATACTATATCTGTGCATTTGGTTTTTCTTGTCTAAATGTAGAGCCTTACTTTTTTCACCATTGAATTTCATTTTGTTAGATAACACCCAATGATCAAGTCTGTCAAGATCGTTCTGTATCTTAAGCCTGTCTTCTGGAGTGTTGGCTATTCCTGCCGTCTGAAAATTTGATGAGTTCCCCATCTATCCCCTCATCCAAATCATTGATGAAGATGTTGAAGAGCACTGGGCCTAGAACAGAGCCTTGGGGCACCCAACTACATACTTCCCTCACCTAGATGCAGTTCCATTGAGGACCACATGCTGAGTACAGCCAGTCAGCCAGCTACGAATCCATCTGGTGGTGATGCTGTCTAACCCACATTTTTCTATCTTATCAAGTAGTAGGTTGTTGTTTACTTTATCAAATGCCTTACTGAAGTCCAAGTAAATTATATCCACAGCATTCCTCTGGTCTACTAATTTTGTCACTTGGTCAAAGAATGCAATAAGATTTGTCTGGCATGATCTGTTTTTGACAAACCCATGTTGGCTTTTTGTAATGACTTTGTTTGTCTCTAGGTGTTCGCTGATTCGTTGCTTGATTATCTTTTCCAATGTCTTCCCAGGTATTGAGGTCAGGCTGATAGGTCTGTAGTTTCATGGATCCATTTTTTTCCCTTTTTTGAAGATGGGAACGATTTCAGCTCTTTTCCAGTCCTCTGGTAGTTCCCCAATGCTCCAGGATCTTTGAAAGATATAGTTCAGTGGTTCTGAGATCACATCTGCCAGTTCCTTCAGAACCTTGGGATGTAATCCATCTGATCCTGGTGATTTGAACTTGTCTAGGGTGGACAGGTGCTCACTTACCCTTTTCTTGCCTGTCTTAACCTGTCTTTCTAATCTGTTTTTTAATGTACATTTTTGATAGTTGGACTGTTTTTTCCCTTTGTGTAAATATGGATGCAAAAAAATGAGTTGAGTAGTTCTGCTTTCTCCCTGTTGCTTGTCACATTCTTGCCACTTTCTCCCACTAATGGACCAATCATTTCCTTAACTTTTGTTTTGTTTTTTACATGTTGAAAGAGGCTTTTTTTTTGCTATTTTTTACTTTTGTTGCAAGCCTTAATTTATTTGAGCCTTAGCTTTCCTCACTTCATCTTTGCAGGCTTGGCCTATTTGCTGATATCCTGCCTTAGTTATTTCCACTTTTTATACTTGTCCTTTTTGGCTTTCAATTGAACAGAGAGTTCTTTATGCAGCCATGCTGGTTTCTTTTCAGAGCCGTTATTTTTCTTCTTCATTGGTATTGTGCTAGACTGAGCTTTTATAATCTCACTTTTCAAAATTTCCCAAGCTTCTTGAGTTGTTTTCCCCTTGAGGATTCTCATCCATGGAATCCTTCCCAAGCTCTCTCTAAGTTTGTTGAAAGTAGCTCTCTTGAAGTCCAAGACTCTAGTTTGATTGTGTTCTATTGCTTGTGCTTGCATAACGTTGAATTCCTATATTGCATGATCACCCCCCACAAGGTTCCTATGGTTTCAGCATCTTCTATCATTTCATCTCTGTTAGTGAGAATTAAGTCCAATATGGCTGATCCCCTAGTTCCCTTCCCTACTTTTTGGGAGACAAAGTTGTCTGCTAGGTTTGTCAGGAATCTGTTTGATCTTTCACTTGGTGCAGAGTTTGTCTCCCAGTTGATGTCAGGGTAATTAAAGTCCCCCATTACTATTGTGATGTGCTTCCTACATACCTTAGTTAACTGACTAGCAAAAAGTTCATCTATTACCTCTGTTTGGTTGGGTGGCCTACAGTATACACCTATGGCAATGTCATTTTTTTCTCCCTTTTATATTGACCCAAATGCATTCAAGACAGTTTTCATCATTGTTGTGCTCTATTTCTGTAGAGATGTAGTTATTTCTTATATAGAGAACAACTCCACCTCCTCTTTTATTTGGTCTGTTTCTTTTTAAATAATTTAAATCCCTCTAGCTATGTGTTCCATTTGTGGTTTCATCCCACCAAGTTTCTGTAATGGCAACAATATCATATCTGCCCTCATTTACCTGAATTTCTAATTCACCCTGTTTATTGCTCATATTCTGTGCATTGGTGTATAGACATTTGAGTCCTTTATAACTAACCCTGCGTTTACTTTCTACATAATCTGTGTGGTGCCTGAGTTCCCCTATTTTCTTACCACCTGTTTGATTAGTGCACTTTGTGTGGCAGTCATTATTAAAAGCTTGATTTTGTTTGACAGCAAGGTTGATATTCTTGTCCACACACACATCTATGTTACATGCATTGATAACCCTATAATTTTTAGATTGCCGGGGACAGGAATGTTCTGTGTCAATTAATTCACTGTTTCCATTTGAATACTATCAAACAGATACATAGGGCATTATAGATATTACTAAGAACTTGAAGTGCCAGAAAGACCAGGAAACTCTAGTCTTGCCTTAAGCATGAAAACTAGCTGGGTGACCTTAGACATTCTTCTCTGAAAAGATCCTTCTGATAAGAGCATATCCAAATAAGTGTATATAATAGTTCACCGCCCTGAGTCCTGTAAGGGAGATAGGGCGGTATACAAATCTAAATAAACATAAACATAATAGTTAATATTCATATTCGCCATTCAATTCTCATTAACTTTGATAGCTAACTCAACAATATTGTCATTGGCTCTTTGTCATCCAGTAATTGTTAAATAATTATAATTATCTTTAGGGCTTATTCCAATGTATATTGTTTGAAAGGGTATATGTGCCACATATGTTACTATCTCAGAATGAGGGAGGAGGGGCTCTGATCTGAAAGATTTTTCTCTCTCTTTTGTTCTAAAATGGAAATTGCAAGGCAAAAGTTAGAGGCTATCTTGTCCATTCACTTACAGAAGCATCTTGAATGAAAAATGTTAACATCTATTTCTAAAAGTCACAGTCTGATTTTTTTTCACATCCATGATTAACTCTGCAACTCTTAAGATATTGATTCATAATTAAGTCTTGTGTACATTAGTGGACCTTAAATATGCAAATGCACGCAATGAAAAAACCTCACCTCCATAATTTAGATGTGTATATATGCGGGCCTTTGCATGTAGAAAAGCCGAATGTGTAAGGCTATAATTTTGTATGGGCAATTATACATGCACAAAATGTAAGCTTACAGTTTATGTGTTCTTTATCAGCATGATCACTTCCTACCAATGTGGGCCAAAACCCCCAGGATTCTGTCACATACAAAAGGTTAGGTCTTTTAATAAAATGTATTAAACTGTTTTACCCAATGCCAAGTTTGCATTTGTAACTTGCTTTGAGGTCTTTTGGCCATAAATAAACTTGAATTTAATAAATTGTGCTTGTTGCAAAAAGATGCTACCAAAATCTTGGTTTTGGGGCCATCATAGACCAACACATTTATCAATAGAAAATTATGTAGCTCAGGAGTCTCTCAGCTTTGGAGTTAAGGTTCTCTGAACTTGGTTGTTTGCTTGCAGATATTTCATTACCAGACTAGGTAAAATTTTCAGTCTTAGAAGGGAGTGGGGTTTGGTTTCTGTTTATGTAAAATAGCTTGCCCTCTCAATGTTGGTGAAGGACATTGTTTTCTCCTAGGCAGTTCCTTGATTAAGCTGTTGTTTACTGCTTGATTGTTTGTGTGAGTTGGTAGTTCCTTGATTGGGGTATTGTTTACTGATTGATTGGTAAATCCTGGTGTTAATCCCTCCTTGTCTGGATGTTGTTTGCTGATGAACACAAATCTATTGAAAAATCACCCACATTAAGGATGTGTTCCACTATCAAAGTAACAACCCAACTTTCCACAAGAGGAGCTGTGTAAGAACAGGATAAAGATGATTACAAATGCACTGCAGCAACCAGAAAAATTAAAACACCAGAAAAAAAAAGTAAACCACCTATATATCCTCCAACAAAATGGATTTTATACAGTTTTATCAAAAAGCTCTCAACCCACTACACACAAACCAACACAAGCTACAAAAAGGACAATGCTAACATACTTCAGAAACATTTCAGAAACAACCAACAGACTATTACAACTATAAAAAAAAAACCCAAAAGGTCTCTAAAACATCATAATATAAAACAAAAGACCAGGTAGCCCAAGATGAAAAAACAGGAATAATCTACAACTGAATGTAGCAATTCTAACAGCCACTATGTAAGACAGGCAGATAGAAGACTAGTAGAGCAGGGCTTTTCAACCGGTGGTATGCATACCACTGGTGGTACTTCGGTACCTGGCAGGTGGTAAGCGTACAATGGGTTGAAAAGCACTGTAAAAAAAAAAGGGTAAAAGTGGATGAGGTGAAGCGGCGGCAGTGCCACACAGGCATGTGGGAGAGTCAGCTGGAGGTGTGTGAGGTATCGCTGGACTCTGCTGAGAGCCCAGGATCGGTGCGCACTGCTCCAGCTGATTGGCGGAGGCTTGGGGGTGGCAGGCAGCTGCATGCAGTCTTAGGGCGGAGATTCAGCTGGAGCTGTATGAGCTTTGCCTGGGTTTTGCTGAGAGCCCAGGATCAGCACGTGCAGCTACAGCTGATCAGCAGCGGGTCTAGGATCTTTTGCCTCCTACCCTTGACCACACCTCCTTCTCCTTGAGCCTCCCGCCTCTGCCCATTTGCCTCCAGCATTACTCCTCAGAGCAACATGCAATTGCCAATAGATGATTGCAGGGGCTTTGGGAGGGATGTGGCTTCTGCAATTGAAGTGGGGACATGGGGGGCGTGTCGGGGTGCTAGTTAGTTATTGTCAGAGCATGCACAGTCTTATTGCGCAAGATAATCCAGGAGTAAACATAGTAAACAGTGGACTATATTAAATGGTGGTTTATCTTACACTATCTACAATTTCATACACCAGGAACAATATATATACACATGCTAATACAGCAGGATCCAACACACCACAGTTACAGCAGGAAAACAGCGGAGCCTTTCTTTTATACAAAGGCTCTTAAAGAGACATAGACCTAGTTGGTTCTTAAAGGGACACAGACCCTGCTGAGTCATTCCCTTCATTACATCTTACATTACATAAGGCATTTGACAAGGTAGACCACAACCTACTCCTTGGTAAGCTAGGAGAAGGTGGAATAGACAACATCACCACCAGATGGATCTGTAGCTGGCTAACAAACTGTACTCAACGAGTAGTCCTCAATGACACTACATCTACATGGAGAGAATTAAGCAATAGGGTACCACAAGGTTCCATTTTAGGCCCAGTACTCTTCAATACCTTCATAAATGACTTAGATGAGGGAATAGAAGGGGAACTCACCAAATTTGCAGATGACACCAAACTGACAGGAGTAGCCAATACCCCAGAAGACAAACTCAGGATCCAAAAAGATCTAGACATACTTGAACAATGGGCCCTATCCAACAAAATGAGTTTCAATGTGGAGAAAAGCAAAGTATTACATTTAGGCAGGAAAAACCAAAGGTACAAATACAGATTGGGAGAGACCTGGCTTAAAAACAGCAACTGTGAGAGGGACCTTGGAGTTTTAGTGGGCGATCACTTGACTATGAGCCAGCACTGTGCAGCAGCAACCCAAAAAAGCTAATACAATCCTGGGTTGTATAAACAGAGGCATAGAATCAAGATCACGCGAAGTATTATTACCGCTTTATAAAATCCTAGTAAGATCACACCTGGAATACTGCAGCCAATTTTGGTCACCATATCACAAAAAAGATGTTGAGAGTTTGGAAAAAATTCAGAGAAGAGCTACTAAAATGATCAAAGGCCTGGAGAGTAAAACATACAAAGAATGGCTGCGGGACTTGGGTTTGGCTAGTCTAAAGAAAAGAAGAAATAGGGGAGACATGATAGCAATGGTCCAGTATCTGAGGGGCTGCCACAAGGCAGAGGGGGCCAGGTTGTTCACCAGAGCACCAGAGGGAAGGATGAGAAACAATGGTTGGAAACTGATCAAAGAGAGAAACAACTTAGAATTAAGGAGAAACTTCCTGACAATGAGGACAATTAATCAGTGGAACAGCTTACCCCCAGAGATCGTGGGCGCTCCATCACTGGAGATTTTCAAGAGGAGACTGGACATTCACCTGTCTGAGAAGGTATAGGTTCTCCTGCTTGAGCAGAGGGCTGGACTAGAAGACCTTCAAGGTCCCTTCCAGCTCTATTCTATTCTATTCTATTCTATTCTATTCTATTCTATTCTATTCTATTCTATTCTATTCTATTCTAGTTAGCTATTAAATCATTACCTTGACACTCCTCCCATTTAAAGCTAAACAGCTGTTAATCCAAATGCTTTTACATATTCTTGATGCTTGCCTGCATTCAAAGGCTTAGTCAACATATCAGCTATATTGTTGTCAGTGGAACAATGCTGTAACTTTATCAGTTTATCCTTTACAGCCTCCCTGACGTTACAATATTTTATATCTACATGTTTGCTTCTGCTTTCGATATGTTCTCCCATTGCCATCTTTATACATGCACCATTGTCCTCAAATATTGGCACAGCTTCTTTCACATAAATATGTACATTTTATTAATAATCAGACATACCAGGTTAATTCAGAACATGCTTATATGGCATAATTGTGTGCAGCTGCTAAAGCCAATGCTAGCCTTATGGTCTCACCTCTTACTGTTGGTGCAAACACTTCATCATAATGAACGTTTTTTCTCTGTGTAAATCCTTGGGCAACTAACCGTGTCTTATACTGCAGTTCATTATTGTGTAAAACCTTCTTTTTATATACCCATTTACACCCTATAGCCTTTGTTCCTTCTGGTAATCTCATAAAGGTAAACACCTGATGCACATTCATAGACTCCATTTCTCTGTCCACAGCCTCCTTCCATTTATCCTGTTCTACTTTAGGCAATGATAACATTGTGGGGTAATTACGGGGTACATACCTTACACTATACGTTCTAACCCCACTTGCTGAGAACCGATCAGGAGATACGCCTTTATTGCTACGTTCAGACCTCCTCGGTATCATCTGTTCCTGTGTTTCTGTTACTTCTCCCTTTACCTCAGGTCTATCCTCTTCTATTCCTATTTCTGACCTGCTATTCTGTTTTTCCTTCATTGGGCTTTGTGTAGCTTCTCCTTCCTGAGAACTAGTGCTACATGTTGGCATGAACACCTCGGTGTTAGCATGCATCCTGTCCCAATTGTTTTGTTCTGCAAAACTAGCAGACCTTGAAATCACAACCTTCTTTGTTCCATCTGTGAATCTATACCCTTTGGAACCTGGCTCATATCCAGCAAACCTAAGTTTCCTGGCCTTTTTCTGTCCCTTCCTTCTGGTGCTTTTGGGAATATTCACCCAGGCATAACTGCCAAATGTCCTTAGATGAGCCAATGAAGGCTTCCTTCCATATAATAGGTAATATGGAGTTTCATTGATAGCAACACTCCATACCCTATTTACTAAATAGTTGGCTGTTTTCATGGCTTCCCCCCAGTATGTTTTACTCATTCCTGCATCTGCCAGCAGTGCGTCTTTCATGTTTTGCAGTATGCCATTCCTCTGTTCAGCCATACCATTGTCTGCTGGCAAGTATGGATTCGTACGTCTATGTCTTATACCTAGATTCCTCAGCCACTTTTGGAAGTTATCAGACATGAACTCTTTTCCCCTGTCTGTTTGCAGCTGGCATACTTTATGGCCATATCTTTGCTCTACAACAGACATGTCAAACACAAGGCCTGTGGGACAGATGCGGCCCGGGGAGGGCCCAGATTTGCCCCACCCCGAGGCTGTCCCAGAAATAGCAAGGGACAGGCCCCTGCTGCCCCAGCCCTGGCCCACCCCAACCCGTCTGGGCGCCTTCCCGGTGCACACACAGGAAATGGTGAGCGCTCAGGGGCTGGTGGTGTGCAGCAGTAGCTGCAGCTCATTTGCCTCAGCCCGCCCCACCCCTCCCATCCTAACCCTGTCATGCCCCACACCCTGCTTTGCTGGGCTTCTCGTGCAGCTCTGTTTTGCCAGGCCAGCCTCACCAAGCCCAGCCCCACTTTGCAGGGCTTTTTCTCATCCAGCTCTGCTTTGCCGTGCCACACCATGCCTTTCCTCGCTTGGACCATGGCGTTCTATAAGCCTAGCACCCCAGGACATGCCCAGCCTGTGGGATGAAAGGGGCGGAGATGTGAGCGCGCAGTGGCACAAGCAAAGCATCGGCAGCTCCCAGTTGCCCTCTCCGCCATGTGGTAGGGCTGGAGAGGGGAACGCAGCAGTCATGCAGAGCTGCAGCCTGGAACTGCCAGCGGCCAGCAACATGGCGGCTGGAGAGAAAGGGTGAGAAGGATGAGAAAGCAGGAAGGGTTTCTTTCTGTGTGTGTGTGTGTGAGAGAGAGAGAGAGAGAGAGAAAGACAGACAGACAGAGACTTCCGGTGGCAGGCGATTTCGCTGGTCGCAGCTGTTTGCTGCCTCCCGCCTG
>NW_015386230.1:2168313-2173399 GCF_001527695.2 Protobothrops mucrosquamatus
GAGAGAGAGAGAGAGAGAGAGAGAGAGAGAGAGAGTGAGTGAGAGAGAGAGAGAGAGATTGAGCCAGCAGGGAAGCAAAAGTGTGGAGAACGGGGAGCGTTGCAGAGTAAGCAAACTTACAAAAAGGGGATCTCTCTCTCTCTGTCTCTCACACACATACACACATGTGCTGCGTCGGGAAGGTGGTGTGCAGACAGGCGAGAGAGCAAACTCGCAGATTGGCTTTGTGGTCTATTCTTGCCTCCTCCCCTCCCTAAAATCCAGGCAATAATAGAACTCTTTGGAGTGAATGGGAAGTTAAGAGGAATTGGTATGAGCTGAAATTAAAAGGCCGAGTCAACTCCCCCACCCAATTATTTTGTTGGAGACGTGGAAAGTGTTTCTTGCTCCTACTTCCCCTCATCTGCTCTTTTATAATTTAATCCAGCCTTACCCAAACTAATATCTTTTGGGTGTCATGGACCACAGTTCCCATCATCCTGTGGCTATGCTGGCTAGAAATGCAATGCCTTATTTTCTCTGCAGTATGCGCCTAGGAGGCAGTAGGTCTGTGGGGTTTAGATGTATTTAAACATTTGTTACTTCAAATGGTATAGGGTTTCCTGCCTAAGCAGGGGGTTGGACTTGATGACCTCCAAGGTCCCTTCCAACATTATTATTATTATTATTATTATTATTATTATTATTATTATTATTATTATTATTATTATTATTATTATTATATCAACATCTAATTCGAAATTAAAAGTTTCTGAGAAATCCAGGGTGGTTTTCAAGAAAACTCTCAAAGAAAGCTATTGTAAAGCATCACCAGCACTGCTTAAAACAGTATTAAAAGTGTGTATTCTAAGAAAGAAAAATAGTAGTAGTAATTTACTTAGTGCTGTTTGACCATAAAATATGTTGTTGTTTGACATATGCCTGGCTGAACAGTGTGTTTGGAGTTGCCTCTAAACGGGTGAGGGATGCACTGTTCATATTTTCCTTGGGAGAAAGTTGTATAATTGGGGTGCTGTCTCTGAGAAGGCTCTGCTTGTAGCCACTGTTCTATAAACCAAATCAGGGGGGACCATCTGGTCTAAATGGATGGTAAACAAAGATGATTAGGGGGCTGGAGGCCAAACATATGACAAATGTTTGTGAGAATTGAATATGTCTACCTTAGTGAAAAGAACTAGGGGTGGTGACATGATAGCAGTGTTCCATGGGCTGCCACAGAGAAGAAGGGGTCAATCTATTTCCCAAAGCATCAGAAGGCAATAATAGATGGAAACTAATCAAGAAGAAAACCTTAGCCTAGAGCTAAGGACTTGTGAAAACAAATAACCAGTGAAAAGGCTTGCCTTCAGAAGTTGTGGATGCTCCATCACTGGAGGCTTTTAAGTAGAGATTGGATATTCCATTGTCTGGAATGGTATAGGTCCCCTGCTTGAGCAGGGGCTTGGACTAAAGACCTCAAAGGTCTCTTCCAACTCTCTTATTCTTTGAGAGAAGTGCTGCCAACCTCTCCCCCTCCCCTCGTCCCTTCCTGGGCACAGAGAGAGGGAGGAAGAGAGGGAAGGAAGGAAGGAGGGGAGGGAAACAGGAAGAAAGAAAGGGAAGGAAGGAAGGAGATAGGAATGAAAGGGAGGCAGGGAAGGAAGGAAGGAAGGAAGGAAGGAAGGAAGGAAGGAAGGAAGGAAGGAAGGAAGGAGATTGGAATAATAGGGAGGGAGAGAGGGTCTGAGGGAAGTCCTGCCTTAGCAGTTGGCCACCAGCAGCCCTGTTGCCCTTTAGCCATCCCCTGGTGGTCTCCCATCCTATTGCTGAAGATGCTTTAGTTACAAAGCCAGGTCTCCTCTCATGGAGAGGGAGTGGGCCTCCCTCTGACCCACGCACTTTATCCTCCTGCACCCACCATGAGTAACCTGGCCAAGGAGAGCGAGCACAGCAATAGCAGCCTTGAGGAGGAGGTAAGGGCAGCTGGGCTCCTCCTCAGGGAAGTGCGTCTATGCTAGGCAGAGCTGTGGGGTCCTGGTGCCGTGGGAGTTCAAGGGCCAGGCTGGGCATACTTAGCTCCTCCTAGAGAGGGCGCCATAGGAACCAATTAAATCAGCGTGCATTAATTGCAAAATGGTTTGTTTGCCTTGAGCAATACACTCTGGACTTTCACTCCTTACAAATAGCGCAATCTAAATATGTGTTGCATTGCTTAATGTGTAATTCTTCAGCTAGGTCTGGCGTCCTTTGCAACACTCTAAAACTTGTATGTCCTAACCTCCTGTGTAATAAATATAGGCAGTTATCATGCGTGGGAGTGTTTGTGTTTGTGCACAACTATCCTGCTCCTTTCCTAACACGTATAAATTATCCCTCTTCCTCCTCCTTCTCACTGGAGCCTCCCTTTGTCTGCAACAGTGGGGCAGGAAGACACCTGCCAGGCTGGGGATGATGGGGATCTGCCCTCTGCAGAGTAGGGGCAGGGTTACTATGCTCCCTGTCAATCATGTTTGATTTCCTTTCTTTGTCCCCCCCCCGCCTCCCCTGCTTGTAGCTGCCTCTGAGCCCCTCATTCTTGGGAGTTTGCATTGCTGGCATCTCTTTCTCCTGAGCCCCTTGTGCTGGGTAACTGTTGCCACCGAAGAGCTGTTTTAAAATTAGGGAATCTTTGGGGGATAGTCAACTAGCACCCCAACATGCCCCCCATGCCCCACTTCAACGGCAGAACCCGCACCCCCCCCCAAAGCCCCTGCAATTACCTATTGGCTTCTTTGAGACAAGCAGAGGGAGAGAAGGGGATAGAAAAGTGCAAAGATTAATGTCAGAGAAAAAGACACAAGTTTACCATTAAAAGTGTGGTAAGTGGGTGTATAGATAGTCATCAACCTACAACCACAATTGAGCCCAAAATTTATGTTGCTATGTGAGAAATTTGTTAAATGAGTTTTGTCCCATTTTATAACTTTTCTTGCCACATTTGTTAAGTGAATCACTGCAGTTGTTAAATTAGTAACCTACAGTTCTTAAGTTTCCCCATTGACTTTGCTTGTCAGAAAGTTGCAAAAGGGGATCACGTGACCCCGGGACATTGTGACCATCATAAATATGAATCAATTGCCAAGTATCTGAATGTAAATCACAAGACCCTGGGGATTCATAAGTGTGAAAAATAGTCACAAGTCACTTTTTTCAGTGCCGTTATAACTTTGAACAGTCACTAAGCAAACTGTTGTAAGTCGAGGACTATCTCTATTTTATCACTTTTTTCCTTTTTTTTTTTTTTTTTGGTCATCAGGTTTTTGGCACCTTGCTAGGCGACTGGTGGTACTCAAATATTTGCCATATCCTAAAAGTGGTACAATCTGTGAAAAGGTTGAAAAGCACTGTAGCAGAGCACATCCATGAAAACTGGGATGAATTAACTTAGAATTATGCACCAAGCAGGTGGCTGGATTCAGACATATTTTCCAATTCTACGATAGAAAAACAGCAAGAAAGAGAATGGTTTTCTTTTATTTTGCCAAGTACAACTGATCCAGTTAGGCTATATATTTAATTTGTGAAACTGTGACATCTAGTGGTAAGTGACATAAATATCAACTTATTTCATTATTGTTGCAGGAGAACCAGGTTTGTCCATGATGCTAAAAATATCAGGAGTTTGGTAGCATCTTTCCTTTTAAGAAAATTTGCTAGTTGAAAAATTACTTGTAGACTCATCCTGGTTTTTTTTTACCAACATTTCAACAGGAATTCTTCTTTCTTCATTAACAATTTATGGCATCACCACAGGTACCTGGCTACCCCCCAGTTTCTTCCCTGTCCCCATTATACTGGCAGGGTCTTAGATAGCAATAACAATAGTACTTAGATTTATATACTGCGTCATAGTGCTTTACAACCTTTTGTAAGCAGTTTACAGAATCAGCATATTGCCCCCAACAATCTGGGTTCTCATTTGCCCACCTCAGAAGGAGAACTGAGTCAACCTTGAGCCGGTGAGAATCGAACTGCTGGCAGTTGGCAGAATTAGCCTGCAATACTGCATTCTAACCACTGCACCACCACAGTCTAGATCAGACCATGACTAATGTAGCTTTACCCTGCTATTTTCTATAATACAAAATATTAGCCAGCTACAGTGAATGATGTACGATGAAAGTGATAATACATCTTTATGCTAGCAGCTTTTACTATGACACAAGGGCTGTGTTCTGTGAAGTATAACATATAAGGAAAAGTTCTATGCTGTGTAAAGCATCACCATTGAGTAGTCTGGGGCTAATTAATAATTAATAATAATTAATTGTTTTAACCTGATTTACTGGTTGATATAGAATTCATTTACTCCAACAACTTTTAAATTATAAATAGATATATATTATATGGGACTTTTTCTAACTTGAACAGCTTTACAGCATTGCAAAAATTTCTATCAACCCCTATGGTGGATATGCAAAAAACTGCTAAAACAATACTTTTAATGCTTTAATCAAAAGAATCTAAGTGGCTTGTTTAATTCTGTTCTAGAATCAAAGCAATATGTATTTTCTGAATGTAAATATAAGAATAAAAACAAATTAAAAATTGGAGATTTAAATGTGCTTTTGTTTCGTTTGAAGTAAAACTCTTTTTAAAGAAAGGAAAATAATGGACTGGCACGTAACCCTGACGAAGTCGGAAGGAGTCCAACGAAAGCTTGGTGTAGTTTTGTTTTATGTTTTATGTTATTAAACTTTGTATAGTTTGATATACTCCTGGTGTTCACAGTTTGTTTTTGGAAAGATGATCACACCCAGGAGTCACTGTTTTAGTTTTAATGTTTTCAAAATTTGGAATGCTAACAAAGAATTAAGGGAGTACTGAGATAGCTATTTCTAACCTTATTTGGTTTCATCAGTCAGACACACCCTTCCGAGATTCGAACCTGGGCTGTCTGCATGTTAAGCAGAGGCATTAGCCCCCTAGGCCACAGGTTCTTTCTCTCTTTGTTAGCTACAAGAGACAGGGGAAGAGGATGAGTGCTTTTTGAACACCCTGTCAGCCTAAATATGGGAGAGAGAGAAGTCTTTTGCCTGCATCAGCTCAATCCAGAGCCATCCACAGG
>NW_015386230.1:2175534-2187213 GCF_001527695.2 Protobothrops mucrosquamatus
GGAGAAAAAAGAGACTCTAAAAAATATTTAATGGTTAAAACCAACAAGACAATGCATGGCTAAAACCTATAAAATTGTTCCTTAGAAATCTACAAGAATTAAAAACCTAGCTTTCGTTGGCAAACTGCCAACTTCCTCAGGGCTGTAGTTCATACAGGGCGGGAGAAGCTCCCTTATAGCTGGCCATTACTCTGCATCCAGCACCAAGCCCTAGTCATTGGGCGTGGTCGGTCAATGAGGATTTTACTCTCCTTGCTACAGATGGTTCGGCTCCTGCTCCTACTTTCAGTCCCAGAGTCAGTCCTCCCTTCATGAGCATACTCCTCCACCGGAGATGCTTTTTCCCGCAGGAGTGACCCTGCAACTACTCCCGAATTAGAGAACGGTGGAGGATATAACTGGCTTATGGGATGGAAACACCCTTTATCCCAGGTTGCACAAGTAGGGGGAGGGTGCAGCCGTTCGTTTTGTGCTCCAGGATGACCCATGGAGTCATAAACACCCGTGCCAGTCCCCATGGGGCGTGCATCGTGCTTACAAGCAGATAGTCCACTCTTCTCCATTCCACTCCGCATCCCCACACATGGGGGGGCCGAGGGGTCGCACCACCGTCCATTCCCCAAAGATGCCTCACGGTCCCCAACCACCTCAAGCGTCTCTTGCTCTCCCCCATCCACCGCAAGCCGGACACCGCAGCCAGGTAGTCCGGATGCATCAGGAGCCCCACAACCATCCTTCGCAGCCCCAAGCGCAGCACGTGTCACGGAGCGGGTCCAAGGTCCCCGTCTACCAGGGGATGCCATCGCTCCACAGCAGGTTGTCCTTTGCCGACGACGTGCCGGCATCCGTGAAGCACTGAGGGGGGTGGGTGAAGGGGGAGGGTTTAGAGCTGCCTTATAGCTGGCCAGCTATAAGGGAGCTTCTCCCGCCCTGTATGAACTACAGCCCTGAGGAAGTTGGCAGTTTGCCAACGAAAGCTAGGTTTTTAATTCTTGTAGATTTCTAAGGAACAATTTTATAGGTTTTAGCCATGCATTGTCTTGTTGGTTTTAACCATTAAATATATATATATATATATTATAAAACAAAGCGACCACCAAGAGAAATCTATAAAACATATAGAGTTTAATCTACCAAGCTTTCGTCAAGTGCACTTGACATCATCAGGGTTAAAAAGGCAAATGCTGGGAAGTTTATATACAGTCGTTCAATGCCTGAATCCGGCTCCTGGAGCGCGTAACCGGCCCCAGCTGATCCTGCCGCACTTCAAGCGTGCTGCCTGCTTTGATGTCCGGCTCCTTTTTCTGAATTCGCGTCCTTTTGAGTGCTGTTATATTCATTATCAGGGTGTTAGGCAGATCCGATGGTAAGGCATCCTTGCTTCCCCTGCATACGGCTCCCCCGCTGCTATATGTGTGTCTATCTCTGAGGAGTGGGGGGGAATGTAAGTTGTTTCCTGGATCTGATGGTAAGGCATTCCTACTTCCCCTGCATACGGCTCCCCTGCTGTTATACATGTGTCTGTCTCTGAGGGGTGGGGGGGAATGTAAGTTGTTTCCTGGATCCGATGGTAAGGCATTCTTGCTTCCCCTGCACACGGCTCCTCCGCCGCTATACGTGTGGCTGTCTCTGAGGGGTGGGGGGGAATGTAAGTTGCTCCTTGGATTCGATGGTAAGGCATTCTTGCTTCCCCTGCCTGCGGCTCCCCTGCTGTTATACATGTATCTGTCTCTGGGAGGTGGGGGGGAATGTAAGTTGTTTCCTGGATTCGATGATAAGGCATTCTTGCTTCCCCTGCATACGGTGGTAAGGCATTCTTGCTTCCCCTGTGCAGGGGAAGCAAGAATGCCTTACCATCGGATCCAGGAAACAACTTACATTCCCCCCCACCTCCCAGAGACAGACACACGTGTAACAGCAGGGGAGCCGTATGCAGGGGAAGTAAGAATGCCTTACCATCGGATCCAGGAAACAACTTACATTCCCCCCCACCCCTCAGAGACAGACACACGTATAACAGCAGGGGAGCCGTGTGCAGGAGAAGTAGGAATGCCTTACCATCGGATCCAGGAAAAAACTTACATTCCCCCCCACCTCCCAGAGACAGACACACGTATAACAGCGGGGGAGCTGTATGCAGGGGAAGTAGGAATGCCTTACCATCGGATCCAGGAAACAACTTACATTCCCCCCCACTCCTCAGAGATAGACACACATATAGCAGCGGGGGAGCCGTATGCAGGGGAAGCAAGGATGCCTTACCATCGAATCTGCCTAACACCCTGATAATGAATGTAACAGCACTCAAAAGGATGCGAATTCAGAAAAAGGAGCCGGACATCAAAGCAGGCAGCACGCTTGAAGTGCGGCAGGATCAGCTGGGGCCNTATGGGTGGGTTTGCGATAAACTTGTGTCTCCAGGGTTCCATCTGGCTGACGATGCACCAACACATCTAAAAATGCCAGTTTTCCCTGGTGCTCCACCTCCTCAGTGAACTGGATGTCGACATACACTGAGTTGAGTATGCCCACAAAATCAGCTTTTTGACTCTTTTTGATAATAGCAAAGGTATCGTCTACATAGCGAGCCCAGAACTTGGGGTGGCACCGGGCCATCGCTATGCATTCTAATTGCTGTAGCACGGCTTCTGCTATAAAGCTCGAGATCGGTGATCCCATAGGGGTACCCTTAAACTGCTCGTAAGTGGTGTTCTGAAACGTGAAGTACGTCTTGAGGCACAGTCTCAATAGGTCTATAATATCCTCAGGGCGAAGAGAATCCTGTTGGGATCCCGCATCCATTTTCGTCACCTCCCCACCAGTGGTGTCTCTCTCTTCGTACCCACTCTTTTCCTTTTCATTAATCCTCTCCTGTTGTTCCTCTGGTGTGGGGGTATTCCTTCTTACATGTCCACCTTCCTGTCATGCGCTCCCCCCATTCTCAATCTCCGTATTGCTTTTCCACAGCCTTTTCCATTCCCTCCTCTCCTCTCCCTTTCTGGCCTCAGCCCTCCAGTTGGATTTTTCCTCCATGTGCATGTGGGTGCCGGTTTCCTCCTCTCTATCTTTCCTCTGGCGGGGGGCCATTGGGGGTGCGAGGGTATTCTCTCTTTCACGGCCCCCTGGCCCTACCCTTCTCTCCTCACCCTTTCTGGTCTCCGTTCCCCCGTTCGATCTTTCCTCCGTGTGCATGCGAACACTGGTCTCTTCCTCCCCACTCTCTCTCAGGCGGGAGGCTATTGGGGGTGCGGGGATGTTCTCTCCTGCCCATTCCTCTTTCTGTTGCCTCTCCCCACTCTCGATCTTCGTGACAGGTTCTCCGCTGTTTCCCCAACCTACTTCCCATTCTTTCCTCACTCCTCCCTTCCCGGCCGCACCTCTCCAATTCAGTTTTTCCTCGGCTTGTGCTAAGGTGTCGATCGCCTCCCCCTCCCCATCCTTCCTCCAGCGGGGGGTCGTTGGGGGTGTGGGGGTGCTCCTCCTTTCATACTCGCCTCCCTGTTGTCTCTCCTCACTCTCAATCTCCGTGGTGACTTTCCTATTGCCTCCCCACCATCTTCCCCTTTTTTTCTCCTCAACCCCAATCCTCTGGTGTGGTCTTTCTTCCGCACGCATGCGGATGCAGGTCGCCTCCCCCTCTCTACTCTTCCTCCCGCGGGAGGTTGTTGGGGGCGCGGGGGTGTTCTCTCTTCTGTGTTCACTCTCCTGTGTTTCAATCTCCCCACTTTCAATTATTGTGGTGGGTCTGTTTTCCCCCCACCATCCCTCCCATTCTCTCCTCCCCTCTCCCTTCCTGGCCTCGGCTATCCAATCCAATCCTGCCTCCACACGCATGCAGGTGCAGGTTGTCTCTCCCTCTCTACCTTTCCTCCGGCGGGGGGTCATTGGGAGCGCAAAGCGCGCCGCGATGTTTGCCATACTCTGCAGTCCCCCTGACACCTCTGGCGCGGGGGGAACATTCACCTTCTCATATCCACCTCCCGTCCTACCAGTTCCTTTCTGCCAGTCCTTCGGTGTGGGGGGGTGGTTCTCTCTTTCCCTTCCTCTTCGTGCCTACGATCCCACCATTCAACCTTCCTAACTCCACCCCAACTCTCATGCCGAAGTCCCCCCCCTCTCTCTCTTCTCTCTTCTCTCTCTCTCTCTCTTTCTCCCCTCTCTCTCTTCTTTCCCCTCCCCTGCACTCTCATGCCTGACCTTCCTCCTCGCACCCAGGGGGCCCTTTCTCCTTCCAGCTCCCTCCCCCAGTCCATCATCCACCGGAGCGCACCTCGCCCCCGCCAAGGGGCTGGTGCACGCAGAGCTCTGACGGTGGCAGGTTGCTGTCATGGGGTGTGTCTCAGTCACTATGTCCGCAGGCGTGCTCCTTCTATCCCTTCCTTCTGATGGTGTCCTCTCCGTTGGGGGAGCGCATTCGTCCTTTCGTTCACCCTCGCCGTCCTGTCGATCTTTCTGGGAGCACGTAAATGGTCTGAAGCTGTATGTTGTGGTCTTCTTGCTTCTTCGTGGCCCTCCATGTCCCTGGTGTGGGGGTGTCCCTTGGGAATGATCAATCACGTTAGTTGTCAGGTCGCAGGGTCTGGTGTTAGCGGTGTCCAGATCTTTGTTCATCTTTTGCTTGGGAGGTCTGGTGGGGAGAGAGGGTGCTTCATCTGGCAGCCAGTTACTCCTCATTCGGGCACATTTGGGGTTTGTGATCTTCGCCGTCCTACTTGTCAAGGTATACCCCAAGGCATTACATGGTTTCCTTCTAAGGGGGTATTTCTCCATCGACCAAGTCCATAGGGCGGCGTGCGCCGGGCACAGGTCAATATGGCGGTTGATGGACCCCTCGTCGGAGAGCCAGGCTTCCTTCAAGAGTCGGCCCCCTTTCGTGCTGTCCATGGCAACCACCTGTGTGTTATCAAAGTCAAACCCGTGCCCTGACTCCTCCATGTGTGCCACTATTTGGGAGTACTGTTCTCCTCTCTTGACCGCCAGCCGATGTTCATGCACCCTGGTCCGTACTCTCTTGGACGTCTCCCCTACATAATTGGCAGGACAGTTCTTACACTCGATCTTATAAATGACCCCTGACTTCTCCACTGTGGGGAGAGGGTCCTTGGGTCTCATCACCTTGGATCTCAGGGTTTGGTTGGGTTTATGTGCCACCCTCACCTTATAGGGTGCCAACAGACGGGCTGTGGCCTCCGATACGTTGTTAATATAAGGGAGGGTGACATGGGTTATCTGGGTTGCAGGCTCTTCAGTGCTGGGTCTGACATGAGAATCATTAGGCGCACTGTGGCGCCTGATGAAACTCGTGGGGTATCCGTTGCGTCTGCACACCCTTACTAGATGCCTCCTCTCTTCCATGCGGGCTCTCGCCGTGCTGGAATGTGAATCCGCCCTCCCAAAGAGCGTCCTAATGCAGCTAACCTTGTGAGGCATTGGATGGTTACTGTCATGGTGTAAAATTCTGTCGGTGTGGGTGGGCTTGCGGTAAACCCTAGTGCACAGGGTTCCATCCCACTGGCGTTGCACTAAAACATCGAGGAACGCCAGCTGACCTTGGTGTTCCTCCTCCTCCATGAACCGCAAGTCCACATACACCGAGTTGAGTGCCTTAAACAGGGTAGCCTTCTGGTCTCTCTTAACAATGGTGAAGGTGTCATCCACGTAGCGCGCCCAGAATTTGGGGCGGCATTGGGTCAGCGCTACGTGCTCTAGCCATTGCAGCACGGCCTCATAGCCCCCTCCCCCCTCCCCTGACGAACAAATAAGGCAAGAAAAGAAAAGGGGTGGGAAAGAGAAAGCTAAGAGCGTAGCAGTATGCGGAAGGACAACTAAGAATTTAACGCAAGAGGATTACCGGGGCCCGGTCACGAGATCTAGGAGCCGGGTGCAAAAGGCACCGCTCCTATAAAAACAGCCACCCCACTGATGGCTAGTCACCCTGACGAAGCCGGCAGGGGGCTGGCGAAAGCTAGGTGTTTTAATGTTTTATTAGTAATAAACTTTTGTAGTTTTTAACCTCCTGGTGGTCTCACAGTTTGTGACCCTTTGATAATGAATTTACCCAGGAGTCATCCTCCAATTTTTAGAATTTTAAAGGACATATATATATATATATATATATTTATTTATATATATATATATATTTAATTGTCGTATATTCTCCTGGTGTTCGCATTTTATTTTGTATTATTTATATAAATAATACAAAATAAAATGCGAACACCAGGAGAATATACGACAATTAAAAGTTTAGTAAAAACCTTAAAAACCTTTAAAAGCATACAATCATAGGGGCCAAGCTTTTGTCGGATCCTTCCGACATCCTCAGGGCACAAAGTTAATCAATGGGAAAAGCATTTATAAATAAGCCGACGCCTGCATCCGGGCCCTAGATCTCGTGACAGGGCCATGATAACCAATCATTGTAACATCCTCATTAACCCCTTTAACTATCCTTCTATCCTTATTTGTGTTGCGTTTCCATGTCAAACCACCATGGGGACGTTTCGCCTCATTAGGCTCATAATCACTCTCTAGATGTTTCCTCTCATCTCGGATGGAGTGTCTTTTACAGTTCATCGTCTTCCCCTGCTGAAAATCATCCTTCCCACTGTCCCATTTATCCATATGGGGTTCTGACACAGAAGCCCCTTCCTCCAGTTTATCAGGAGGTCTCCCTTGCCATCGTATCATTGGAAGACCATCTTTAGGAACACCATCAAAACAATTGGATGCCTCTATATAACCCTTTCCCTCTCCCTTTCCCTCACCCCCCTCCCCAATCCTATGTAATCCTAATGACACGGACGTGTCAGCATGTGCCGTTTGCGGGGGTTGCTTGCATATTTCCTCCATTTGCTTCCTCTCCTCACCTCCCTGCGTATCATTTAACTTCAACTGTAAAGCAGTAACCAAGATCCCCTTTTCCCTTCCGTCAATGTAAATAGTGCACGGGGGGAGGCGCTCCCCCTCTCCATTAGAAAACCCTCGCTCGCCACCCTCTACTGTCAGGCAGCCCTGAGAGCTTAAGTTCGGAGCTCCTATGTTATGCTGCGTCATGCAGTGAGCCGTCCTCTCCCCCTGCGCAACTGTTTCTGAGTGGGGAAGGCTCGAGTCCTCCCTCCTCCACGTGTCCTCAGATGGAGGAGCGCAGCAGGGGCGCGATGAAGAATCCGGGAGCGGCAGTAATCCAAGTTAGTGCAAGAGATCATCTCTGCTATTGTGCCTCAATTTACGTATTCCGCTCCTCCGGGGTCGTGTTGTAGATGCACGGCTGCAAGGGTCTAGGGTCATAACTGCATTAGCAACGGCAGGGTCCGGGGGGGGGTCGGAGAGGGCACCAGAATAACAATCACAGTACTTGCCAGGCAGGGTGCTCTCCCCTCCTATCAAACATTTTTCCCAATGCAAAGATGTCTTTGGGGTGCTCACTGTTGGATTATCAACACTCGAGGGTCTCAATGTTAGTGCTGGTGTCTTTGTAGTTCTCGTTGCTGCTCCCATGATCCTGACGGTGTCAATATGCCCGTCGCTACCCATCTCACGAGCACGCATGTTCTCAGGTGGGAGAAATGGGGGGTCGGTGCGGCCGTGGTTCTTATTGTAAAGAAAGGCTAAGCTCGCCAATGCGTGGAGGGTTCGAGAATTACAGTTTATGCGTCCCGTATCCAGATATACAGCCAACTACCTTTTAAGTAGTCTGTCGGTCCGGAGGAACTCGTTGGATGGTATGAATCACCGCAGTAACCTCTATTGGAGGTGACACAGTTTTGATTTAAAGACTGGTACGAGGTGGTATACCCACTCCTACTGAGAGTATTGTTCTCCCCTTCTGACGGCCAGTCTATGTTCCTGGACTCTTGTTCTGACTCTTTTAGATGTTTCACTTACATAATTGTTGGGGCAGCCTTCACAGCTGATTTTATAAATCACCCCAGACTTCTCAGCAGTAGGGAGGGGATCTTTTGGTCTCATAAGGGAAGAACGAAGAGTCCGGCTGGGCTTATGCGCTACCATGATTCCATAAGGGGCCAAAAGCCTAGCAGTGGCCTCAGAGACACCGCTGACATAGGGAAGGGTAACACGTGTCGTTTGGGAAGGGAGTTGTCTCACCTGTTCGTTGTTAGAAGGTCTAGAATAAATGCCATAGCGCTTAATAAACCTGGCAGGGTACCCATTCTGTCTACAGATGCGGAAAAGATATCTTCTTTCCTGCATCCTAGCTTTGGCCAAATTGCAATGTGAGTCAACCCTTTTGAAAAGGGTCCTAACGCAGCTGATTTTGTGAGCCACTGGGTGATTGCTATGGTAGTGCAAAATCCTGTCCGTGTGTGTGGGTTTACAGTACACCATGGTCTTCAGGGTCCCATCCGGCTGGCGATGGACCAGGACATCTAAAAATGCCAACTTTCCCTGATGCTCTTCTTCATCCGTAAACTGTATATCCACACACACGGAATTCAGTACATTCACAAAATCAGCTTTATGACTCCTCTTAATGACGACAAAGGTGTCGTCAACGTAGCGGGCCCAGAACGTGGGACGGTATCTGGCCATCGCCACGTGTTCCAATTGTTGCAATACGGCTTCGGCTATGACGCTGGAAATAGGGGAGCCCATGGGAGTGCCCTTAACCTGCCCATATGTATTCCCTTGAAACGTAAAAAAGGTTTTAAGGCATAACCCCAACAGATCTATGAGGTCATCCGGATGGAGGGAGTCTTGGGATGACCCAAGTCCCCTATGGTGGAGGAGGTCTCTGATAGTACTGATGGCAAGATCTTGAGGAATGGAGGTGAAGAGAGAGATGACATCAAAAGATACCATCATCTCATCCTCCTCCATCCTCAAAGTGCCAACCTTGCAAAGGAACTCCTCAGCAGATCTTACAATGGTGTCACTGCCATCAACCAAGTGGCTTATACGGTGGCTGAGCCATCTGGCCAAACCTGAACTAGGGGTGTTCCTGAAAGATACAATGGGTCAAAGAGGAACACCCTCTTTGTGGATCTTGGGGAGTCCATAAAACCTAGCCATGGCGATGTCAGAAGGTCTTATTTTTGCGAGGATGTTGTCATCAATCCTCTTACTACGTTTAAGGTTATTAAGGGTCTTGTTAATGCGGTTCTTAAGGGACACCATGGGGTCACTCTTTACCACTCTGTAGGCTGCTGTATCGCTGAGTAACTCCATTGCCTTACAGTTATATTGCGCTCTGTCCATAACGACAGTGGCCCTTCCCTTGTCAGCTGGTGTTATAAGGATGCTGTCATCCTTCTTAAGTTGGGCAATAGCCTCAAGTTCCTCTCTAGGTAGAGCCTGGTGACGCCTATGGTTCACAAGGAGGCCCGTTACACGCTGTCTGATGGTATCCCTAACAACCTCACTCATCCCATTGCGGTGCAAGGAAGGTTCTAAAGACGCTGTAAAATCTAAAGCACATGCGTCTGATAAATTATGACCCACATCTCATTTTAGTAGGGTCAGCTGGGTTTCAGTTAGCATCCTACTAGACAAGTTGTGGACCAGTTTGTCCGGAGGGTTCACACCTGTGGGTCTCCGCAATCCCTCTGATCTCTTGAGGAACTTTTCTGTGGTGCTAAGACTCACCTTGTGAGCAATCCAGCGAATATGCTGCTCCAGTTCCAATAGATGTTGGTTAGTGAGTATAGTAGCGCACCTCTCCCGGTAGTTGCGGATACTCCTTGTTATAATACCATTCCGTCTGTGGAGGTCATTGATAATGGCACGCAAAGTCCTACGTTGAAATTGATGGACCGCTCGGTAGCCCTCCAATGAATCTACAACAGGTTTCCTCCTGAGTGATCTGGGAGGGAGATCTTCCTTAATACATCGATGGAGAAAGGTGTCGTTTGTCTTCTATGTTATTTGCAACCATTATGGGAGAGCAGCTATGCTCACAGCCAGGAAATGGGAAAAACTGACTTGCCGCATCACGGACAATTATTGTAAACTCACCTTTCTCGCAGGCCAGTCCTGCGAGCTGGAATAACCAAGTCTTGAGGGCGCGGCGAAAGGAAGGGAGATCAGGGATAACCCTGATCTCTGGGGGCAGTTCATTCCAGAGGGTGGGAGCTCCCACAGAGAAGGCCCTCCCCCTTGGGGTCGCCAGCCGGCACTGTCTGGCCGACGGCACCCTGAGGAGACCCACTCTATGGGAGCGTATGAGACCAAAAGATCCCCTCCCTACTGCTGAGAAGTCTGGGGTGATTTATAAAATCAGCTGTGAAGGCTGCCCCAGCAATTATGTAAGTGAAACATCTAAAAGAGTCAGAACAAGAGTCCAGGAACATAGACTGGCCGTCAGAAGGGGAGAACAATACTCTCAGATCCTCACCCATATGGTGGAGCATGGTCAGAAATTTAGTTTTGACACAGTGGAGGTTATCTCCAATGACGCCACTAAGTATGGTAGGTTGCTCAAGGAGGCCTGGCTGTCTGATGAATTTTCCATCAACCGACATATAGACCTATGCCCTGCGTATTTGACATTAAGAGCTTGGGAGGTGCGTAACCGCTCGAATCGGACTCTTTACAATAAGAACCACGGCCGCACCGACCCCCCATTTCTCCCACCTGAGAACATGCGTGCTCGTGAGATGGGTAGCGACGGGCATATTGACACCGTCAGGATCACGGGAGCAGCAACGAGAACTACAAAGACACCAGCACTAACATTGAGACCCTCGAGTGTTGATAATCCAACAGTGAGCACCCCAAAGACATCTTTGCATTGGGAAAAATGTTTGATAGGAGGGGAGAGCACCCTGCCTGGCAAGTACTGTGATTGTTATTCTGGTGCCCTCTCCGACCCCTCCCCGGACCCTGCCGTTGCTAATGCAGTTATGACCCTAGACCCTTGCAGCCGTGCATCTACAACACGACCCCAGAGGAGCGGAATACGTAAATTGAGGCACAATAGCAGAGATGATCTCTTGCAGCAACTTGGATTACTGCCGCTCCCGGATTCTTCATCGCGCCCCCGCTGCGCTCCTCCGTCTGAGGACACGTGGAGGAGGGAGGACTCGAGCCTTCCCCACTCAGAAACAGTTGCGCAGGGGGAGAGGACGGCTCACTGCATGACGCAGCATAACATAGGAGCTCCGAACTTAAGCTCTCAGGGCTGCCTGACTGTAGAGGGTGGCGAGCGAGGGTTTTCTAATGGAGAGGGGGAGCGCCTCCCCCCGTGCACTATTTACATTGACGGAAGGGAAAAGGGGATCTTGGTTACTGCTTTACAGTTGAAGTTAAATGATACGCAGGGAGGTGAGGAGAGGAAGCAAATGGAGGAAATATGCAAGCAACCCCCGCAAACGGCACATGCTGACACGTCCGTGTCATTAGGATTACATAGGATTGGGGAGGGGGGTGAGGGAAAGGGAGAGGGAAAGGGTTATATAGAGGCATCCAATTGTTTTGATGGTGTTCCTAAAGATGGTCTTCCAATGATACGATGGCAAGGGAGACCTCCTGATAAACTGGAGGAAGGGGCTTCTGTGTCAGAACCCCATATGGATAAATAGGACGGTGGGAAGGATGATTTTCAGCAGGGGAAGATGATGAACTGTAAAAGACACTCCATCCGAGATGAGAGGAAACATCTAGAGAGTGATTATGAGCCTAATGAGGCGAAACGTCCCCATGGTGGTTTGACATGGAAAC
>NW_015386230.1:2188523-2192972 GCF_001527695.2 Protobothrops mucrosquamatus
TGGGGCAGGCGGTGCATGGGATTTCATATACTCCTTGATTTTCTAACTCAATTTTGTCTTTGGGGTTTCTTAGGATGGTGGATATTTTTCGGTTTGTGCAGAATGCTGTCTTGATGTTGTGTTTGTGGAGGATCTTGCTGATTCTGTCTGTGGTGCCTTTTATGTATGGGAGGAGGGCTTTGCCGTTTTCTTGTTCTCTTGCTTGTCCAAGATTCGTTATACCATCTTTGTAGCTTTAATTGGGCAACTTAGATACTGGTATAACCAGTGCTTTTTTTGAAGAAAAAAAAGGTGCCAGAACTCACACGTTATACAACCCGCCTTGCCTACCCTACAAGGTTCCATCCAAAAAAGGTGCCGGAACTCCGTTCTATGAGAAAAAAAGCCCTGGGTATAACTAATCTTGGGATTCTCTACATCCAAGTTGTAAAGTTAACTGTGTTGTGAAAGAAAAACATGCACAATTTGTATACTTGTAAGATATAAATTGATAGCATTATCTTTATCTTTAGTTTTCTGTTACAAAGGTGCTATTCCAAAGCCAAAATAAGTAGGTGATGGGCATATAACTAGTTTTATTAAAGTGTGGGAAATCTAAAGCATTATTAAATGCAATTTTTTTAAAAGCAACTGTAAAATTATCTTGCCTTAATTATTTCCATTCAAAAAGCAACCCTAATGTTTAAAAATTAATCACAATGAAGCACGTAGCAAGGATCATGCTGGATCAGACCAAAGGTACCCTCTAAGAAGTCAATAATTAGAATAGGAAGGCAACACAATCATGCTTGCCCTAAATCCCAACAGATAATCAGTTGACAGGCTGACTATAACAGTCATTAATGGCCTTATTCTGCACATATTTGTATATTAAAATTTGTTCAGGTTGATTGTTCTTAATGTATCCAGTTTTACCATCCAAACAACTATTTGCTGCTGCTCGAAAGAAATGAGTACTACCACATGTATCTTCATGTACAGTTATTTGCCAAGTTGACAGTTGAAGCAAGCATAGGTATGTTGAGGGAATCAGTTTACCTTTTTAGTTAACATCTGCTGGAAAACCAGCCTCTGTATAAATACTAAAACTATAATCACTTTCATTTAAAGAAGTCTGCTCTCTTGGAAAAATATTATCATTTAATAGTTATAGTCAGAAATAGATAGATCCTTGCAAAGGTTATAGTTAAAATAACGTAACAGGGGAGGTTGGCAGTTAATAAAGCCTAGTCAGATAATAAATATTAAGGATAATGAAATTAAGCTGTTCATGCCTCTTGAAACATAGTTCCAACAGACTTTCCCAGTGGCCAGTCAACAATTACTGAGAAACATAGGAGAGTTACATGAAGCATAATGTTAGAGCTGTGTATTCTAAGTTGTACTGTAGAATTACTTACAAAGAAATATTTGTGTAATACAAAGTGTCTTACATGTACAATTTAGTCCAACGTTCTGACTCCAGAATGTCTCTGGTCATTCACAATAATACAAGAGAAAGAACAATTTTCCTGAGCCCCTTTTAGGTAAATAGTGTTTCTAACATGAGCACAATATTGCATTTTCCCAAATCCAGTGACCTTCATCATCTAGCCATTCCACGTTCAAAGATATCTATTCTCACCTCCCTTGCTCAAATACTGACTGTGGGAGTGCTTGAACAAACAGGCCAGTGACTGTTTCTGAAATCCATGAGGTCATCATTTCCTGTACTTTGACCCTGTTAACTAACAGGCTGCCCCTGGCACAACTTTGCATCTAAATTTTCACCCTTATTTTGCTAGCTAGTACAAGAAAAGCTAGATTTTCTGCATCACATGAGAAAAGCACATCTTCCTTCCCCTGTCCTGACCACTTTCTACAGGAGGACGATCAAGAGCATCCTGTCATACAGCATCACAGTCTGGTTTGGAAGCATCACTGCTTCAGACAGGAGGGTGGTGCAGAGTGGCGAGAATGGCTGAAAAGATCATTGGCAGTTCCCTCCCTCCCATCCAGGACATAGCACAGAAGCGTTGCTTGAGCAGGGTCCGTAAGATTATCTGGGACATTACACATCGTCTTCACGACCTGTTCTCCTTGTTACCTTCTGGGAGGAGATTTCGTGGTATCCTTAGCAGAACATCCAGGTTCAGCCATAGTTTCATTCCATTCAGCATTAATCTTGTGAACTGTCAAGCTTCTTCCTTCCCTTATATATTCAAGATGGACAGTATTTAATATTTGTATTTAATATGTATATGTAAGGGTGTGGGTCTATACATATGTTGTATATAGTATGTTTAGGTGTGTGTCATGTATGTGTTTCACTTTGAGAGCAGACAACTAAATTTCATTTTTGATGTGTGCCATTGTGCCCACAGTAAAAAATGACAATAAAGGTTATCTTATCTTATCATACACTAGGAAAGTTTTCTGTTCTGAACTTAACTAATAGTTGACATGAATAGACACTTAAATATTGCTCATAACACAGAACAAAAAGAAAAATAGAGCTGTTCCACTATCTCTATTGAGGGACCTCTGCTATCTACTTCGTTCTCCTTAACAATCATACATTCAGCTACTGTATATCCAACATTCTATCCCAGCTAGAGGTAGTAAGAATTGGAATTTAATTTTTCTTGTTCTCCCCTTTTGTCTTATTCATTATGATTTCTGATTATTGAGTTGAAAATTAGAGCTTAGAGTTAGAATTACAAGATATTACTGCTATTTATAACATACTCTGGAAGAAGATTGAAGTTGAAATAAGGTATATATTTCTATTGCCATTTCACAATTCTGGAAGATAACTAAAAAGGTAAAATCTTCCTTAAGTTAAACTCAGCTCCTGGGGAACTTCATCTATCCAATTTGCTTTCTTGCTAATATAAGGAATTATTTGCCATTGTCTTCTTCTGGGATTTTTATTTTAAACTTGCATTCTAGCTTGCAGTTGTGGAGTCATTGTGGGTGAGTTGGGCAACTATATAAATTTAATAAGTAAACGTTTCCTAGTGTTCTGTCATCCTACCATGTTTCCCCGAAAGTAAGGCCTACACCAAAAATAAGCCCTAGCTTGAGTTTTGGGGGTGGGCCTAATATAAGTCCTACCCTAAAAATAAGCCCTAGTTTTGGGGTGAGGCACACACCTAAAAATCAAGCTAGTGGCTGCCCCACCCGCCTCGCACCCATTTACCTTGCAGCCTCTTCTTGCCGGCCCACTTCTTCTTCTGAGGCCTCTTCTGCAGCCAGGCCTGCATTTCTCAGTCACAGGGCTTTCCGAAAGGCCTGTGCAACCAAGAACTGAGCTATGGATTCAATCCATAGCTCAGTTCTGCAAGTCCTCAGCAGCCGAGCACCAAGCTATGGATTGGATCCATAAATCGGTACTCGGCTGCTTAGGCCTTCTGGAAAGGCCTGACTGCAAAATGCAGGCCCGAATGCAGCTGCAGAACTTCAGCCCCAGAAGAAGTGGACCTGCTGGGTGGGGCTGTCAGTGCCAAAGGTAAGGCCTACCCTGAAAATACCGGGGAAACACGGTATTAGGGGTTTTTTTAATTTTATTCAAATACAAATAATAAAAACGTAACACATATAAATCTAAATAAAAAACAGTATAAATAATACAAATACTACAGTGCACCCCCACCCCTGGAGACCATTTTTATTACCTATATTTCTTCTCATATAACAACTAACAATATACAATATATTTCAATTGTGCCTTTATCCCCTCCAAAACAGCATGTATTCTTAAGCAGGTTTATTCCCTTTGCCTTCCACCAAGACTGTTTTTATAAAATCATCCCATATTTCATTAAAATTATTTACTTTAATCACCCCTTTTTAAATTTAATTTGTTATTAATTTATCATTTATTTCCATAGTCCATATTTCATTATACCGCTCATTTCTTTGACTATCCCAATTCTGTCTCCAATATTTAACCATCACTAATCTAGCTGCCATTATCAAATTTACAATCAATTCCTTTTTTGCTTCATTTATATCTTGTTTTTCCACCAGTAACAGTAATGCGATCCTTGGTGACATATCTAAATTTACCTTCAAAAGTTCTCTAATTTCCCTAAACACCATGTCTCATATCTTTTGTGCACTATCACAATCCCACCATATATGTTTATATGTTCCAATCTCTTTCTCGCACCTCCAGCAAATATTTATATATTAACATCTACTTGATTTAATTTGCGTGGTGTTAGGTACCACCTCCATATATCCATTTTCCTTAACTCTGACATATTCTTATATACAGGTGAAACTCGAAAAATTAGAATATCGTGCAAAAGTTCATTTATTTCAGTAATGCAACTTAAAAGGTGAACCTAATATATGAGATAGACTCATTACATGCAAAGCAAGATAGTTCAAGCCGTGATGTGTCATAACTGTGATGATTATGGCTTACAGCTCATGAAAACCCCAAATCCACAATCTCAGAAA
>NW_015386230.1:2193081-2207650 GCF_001527695.2 Protobothrops mucrosquamatus
TCGAGCACAGTAATCCCACGGTCATTGAACCAGGTTTTGGTGCTTTTGGCAGTGTGTGCCTCTCCATTCTTCCTCCAGACTCTGGGTCCTTGGTTCCCAAATGAGATGCAAAAGTTGCTTTCATTAGAAAAGAGGACTTTGGACCACTAAGCAACAGACCAGTTCTGTTTTTCTTTAGCCCAGGTAAGACACTTCTGATTTGGGGTTTTCATGAGCTGTAAGCCATAATCATCTTACTTATGACACATCACGGCTTGAACTATCTTGCTTTGCATGTAATGATGCAAATGTCATATTCCTCTTGTCAAGCCGCTCCTGAACAACAAACAACATCTCTTTAAGTCATGCTTAACACAAATTCAACTTAATATTTGCAGGGAATCTCAATCACAAATCTCAAACAAAAAATTGACACAAAAATTGCATAGTTTTTATTGGAAATTAAACACATACAGTAAAGTGGCCCAAATTTATTAGATTTTTTTAATCTCGTCTTTCTTATTTTATAAGTAACTCAAGTCAGTGAACATCCATAATACTATTCCTATTTTCCCCACAACAAACCTGTGAAGTGAGTTGGGTTGAGACAGCATGACTGGGCCAAAGTCACCCAGCTGGCTTTTATCCCTAAGGCAGGACTAGAACTCAAGAGTCTCCTGGTATCTGGCCTGATGCCTTAACCACTAGGCCGACTTGGTTCTATTAAACCTTAGACCAGTGTTTCTCAACCTTGGCCACTTGAAGACGTCTGGACTTCAACTCCCAGAATTCCCCAGCCAGCCCTGCTGGCTGGGGAATTCTGGGAGTTGAAGTCCAGACGTCTTCAAGTGGCCAAGGTTGAGAAGCACTGCCTTAGTTTCAACTAAGGTTTCAACAACCACAAAAAGTAAAAGTGAAGCACTGAGAAAGATAAACTTGTTGTAAACATTTAATGACAGTTGCACTCAGGGAGATACTGTAACCACCAAAAGGGAAAATGACATTCTGTATAAAAAGGTTAGAAGAGACATGCCCCTATCATACAGCAACACATTGAACTCGTCAGCTCGGGATCCCTAAAACGAAGAGCCCGAATAGCAAAACAGGGAGCCTAAGGAAACCTGGCGCCGCTTCTGGAGGGTGATGGGTTGCGGGACGTCCAAGGCTCCCTCCCTCTTTCTTTCATGGAAAAAGAACCCTCCCTCTTCGTACCAAATCGTCGCTAACTGGGCCTGCTGTGTATTAAGGAACCGCAGTTTTTTTTCAGTTCGCACAACGCCACAAACTAAGCAACCTTTAAGAGCGTTACGCAAACCCGGACTGCGTTTGTTTGCGATCGCGACAAGCGAGATTCAACAGGCCTGCTAACTCGGCAGAAATCAAAATAATTTGGACGAACCAAATTAAGAGTCGGGACAGAAAATCAACAGGGACTAGTCACTGCATTTTCTCTCACGCCTACCTAAAAACAACCACCAGGAAGCTGAAGACGAGCCAACTTTCACCTTTTTAAAGTTGCCAGGTAGGTCGAAGCGACCCGTCCGCTCCCCCAGGTAGACAAACCCAGCCATAAAAGCTCTCGGGACCCGAAGAGAAAAAGAAAAACTTTCCCGAACCTCCGGACGCAAAAGGCAGCGGAAGCGATCGGCACCCGCCAACGCCGAGGGGAACTTTCTCTCACGGCTCATTTACAAAGAGTGGGCGTGACCGCAGGGGCAACGGCTCTCACTCACTCACTCACTCTAAGAAGCCAACGATAAGCTAATAGGCGGGGCAGAACTGATCTGCTCAACTTCACGGCGATAGGTTGCGCTCAGGGAGAAAAGGGGCGGTCCCGAAGCAACCGGCCCATTTGCCAGTTGGTGAAGCCGGAGCGTTTGCTCGAGGAGAGTTGTCCTTAAATCGAGCCGAGTGTTGCGATTGGCCCAGGGCTGCGAGGGGGCGTGTCTCGGCGGCTACCGCGGGTGTGGATGGCGGGTGAGGAAGAACTAGGGTGTCTGCATCTCTCGGCGGTAGTCTCGCGAGGCGGCGCAAGCGGGATTTGGCGGCGGCCGAGGCTGCTGCCTGCTTGCCTCCCTCCCACCCTCCTAACGAAGAACTGGTGGTGTTTGTGTGGAAGGGGGAGGAGGCGACGGCGGAAGAGAAGGAAGGAAAGCCAGAGAAGGCTGAGTCCCACCGACGTCGGACAGAGGAGCGGACCCGAGGCCCTGTGCTAGGCTTGGGCCCGCCGCCGCCGCTGGCGGCTCAGCCACCATGGCCTCAGGAGATACCCTGTACATTGCCACAGACGGCTCGGAAATGCCCGCCGAGATCGTGGAACTGCACGAGATCGAGGTAGAGACCATCCCAGTGGAGACTATTGAGACCACTGTGGTGGGCGGCGAGGAGGACGAGGACGACGACGAGGAAGATGAGTGTTGCGAGGACTGCGGCCCTCATCACCCGCCCCACCGCCGTCACCACCACCACCACCACCACCATCACCACCACCCGCCCATGATCGCCTTGCAGCCGCTGGTCACCGACGGTGACCCGAGCGGCGGTGGAGTCGGGGCCGGCGGGGGCCAGCTCCACCTGCACCACCACCCGCACCATCAGGAGGTGATTTTAGTGCAGACTCGCGAGGAGGTGGTAGGAGGCGACGACTCGGACGGTTTGCGGGCCGATGACGGCTTCGAGGACCAGATTCTCATTCCAGTGCCGGCTCCGGCCGGCGAGGATGAGTACATCGAGCAAACTCTGGTCACCGTCGCGGCCGCGGGTAGTAAAGGCGGCTCGGGCGGAGGTTCTTCCTCTGGCGGTGGCCGAGTGAAGAAAGGCGGCGGGAGCGGCAAGAAGAGCAGTAAAAAGAGTTATTTGACGGGAGGCGGCGGCGGAGCCGAAGGGGGCGGCGGCGCCAGGAAATGGGAACAGAAGCAGGTGCAGATCAAGACCCTGGAGGGGGAGTTTTCAGTCACCATGTGGGCCTCGGGTAAGTAGAGCGGCTGGGACGAGTCCGGCACGTTGCGGCGGGGACTGGGGAAGGTCCGGGGAGCCCTAGACGGTGCCCGGCAGGCTGCTTTCTCCCGTTTTGTTTTGAAGGGAGGCCATGTTTGGATGTGTGTGATGGGCGCCGCCATGTTCATCTCGCCAGGGCAAGTATGGCGGCTTCCCCCGAAAAGATGGCGGGGTCTGCGCTGCTCCTGCCTGATTGCCCGGCTCCCTCCTGCGGGGGGGAAAAGGGAAAGAAAGATGGCGGCAGCCCCGCCAAGATGGCCGCTGGGAGAGGGAGAGGGGGGAGGGGATACAAGGCGCGCGCCCGCCCTTCCTCGCTGACTGATTCCTAGACTAGGCCGCAATGGCGTAGTTTCTGCAGTAGGAGGAGGAGGGAGGGAGAGAATTTGGGGGCGGGGCGGGCGCGCAGCGACCTCGGCGGCCTGTTCTTTCGCCTTTCCGGCTCAGTTTCTTTCTCGTTCGCTGGCGCTCTTCCTGCCGCCGGCGCTTCAGCGCGCACAGACTTCGCCTCTCCGGCGGTTGCTTTTTTTTTCTTCTGTCTTCGCAACTGAGCCGGATTTGATTTTATTTAACCACTGCTTGTTCTCGACATCTCTTGGCGCCCCCTAAAGGTTTTATCCAGCTGTTCTCTTGCGAGCTTCACAATATAGTTCCTTCTAAGTATTTTCAACGCGCCGGCTTTTTCTTACATCAAGTCTTCCTTTGGACGCCCCTCCCAATGTCCTTTCCCTTTCCCATCGGCAGTCAGGCCTTCGCGGCGGTTGCTTCGCAGATTCCTCATTTCCTTTTCCTCCTGGCATCTTCCTTTCTCTCCCCCTCCCACCTTCCCTTCCTCAGACAAGAGGGATAGCAACTTTCTGGTGAGAATGAGAAGTAAAGTAAGGGGCCCGAAGGCCATTGCACTCGTTCTGTGTTTTGGAAGGATGGGTTATATTTTTAAAGCTCTTAGCACTTGTAGTGTTAGAACAGTGCCTGGTTTCACTGTTTGAACTCTTCACAAGAAATAATTTTTTCCTATACTGTTTACATGACACTACTTTGTCTTTAAGTAACTATGGACTTGAAAGTATCCTAAAATAGTTGTTTTTGTTAATATTTGTTATTATCGACCTTGCCAGAAACGAGGCAAATCCTCTACCTCTGTAGATTTCGGTTTTAGTTTTTTGACTTGAGAGCTATTAACTGGTACGTGTTTTTCACTTATGACACAGCAAGAATATAGGATTAATAGTTCCAGTCCTAGACCCCCCCAAAATGGTCTTAAAAGCTCTTTGCCATCATATAAACAGATGGATATAGTTGTTGCATGACAATTGCAGGTTTTTAGAACTTAAATGACTTTCTGTAAAAATGCTTTTTAAATGCATAAAAGTACAGGTGACATTAAAAATATTTATTGTGATTCTCAGCTGGGTATAAAAGGCATTGAATTCTCATACACTTAGCAGAAACACAAAACAGAAAAGCATGCAGTTTATTTAGTGCAGGAAATCTTTTCTGAGCACACTATCTATGCCTGCTGGGTTGATTAGAACATCATTATGTTTTAAGTATTTTTTTAAAATCAATATTTGTTGAATGAATTTAAAATTCAATATTTTTGTTTCAGAGATAATATATAGTTTGAAAAGTCAAAATGTAATGATTGATATATTGATATAATCCCTAGAATAGAATAACTAAAATAATAGTAAAGGGGAGAAAAGCTTCCTTTTTGAAATTCATGGATTTCTGAAGAGGCCTATGTTTTTACTAAATTCCATAAAGTAAACTCTTTTAGAAATATATGCCATCCAGGGGCCAAAAGTCTTTGTGGCTCACATTCCCATTATGCTCTAGTTTTTGTGTTGCTTAAAAACTAGTAATAGTTTCCATCTAAGGCTAAATGAAATTGCTTACTTGAGAGCAAAAACTGATAATTTACAAGACATTATTTCCCCATAAAAATATATGTCTGTTTTGTTTGCTTATTTTGTTTTATTTGTTTGTTTGGCTATCCATTTCAATTAAAAACTTAAGAAGTACAAAAAATAAAATGCACAGCAGCCAAGAAAGATACTACTATTGTTATTTTTTTAGCACAGCCATGAGATAGGGCCCTTTACACCAGTGGTTCTTAACCTGTGGGTCGGGACCCCATTTGGGGTCGATCGACCATTTCACAGGGGTCGCCAAGCAAGGCTGTCTGCCATTTGTTTTGTCCGCCATTTTTTCCCCCCTTTTCCGGCGGGTGCCTTACCTCCCTTGGGCTGGGCCAGCTGGTGGTCGGCCTGCTCCGTCTCTGCCGCTTGCCAGCTACGCCTCGACCGGCGCAGGGGGCGGAACCACGCATGCGCGGCGCTCCCGGGCAGGGAAAGTCCTCGACTTACGACCGGTTGGGTAGTCCTCGACTTACGACTGGTTTAGTCCTCGACTTACGACCGGTTGGGGTCACGGCATTAAAAAGGTTGAGAACCACTGCTTTACACCCTCAGTGCCCCAGGCTTAGGCACACAACCTGGTCTTTAGTCCTTTGCAAAAGATCAGCAGGGTCAGGGTCATTCTAATCTCTTGAAGGAGAATGTTCCATAAAGCAAAGGGTCTACAGTAGAAAAGGCATGTCTCGGCCCTACCAGCTACCAACTGGGTCTGGAGCATATCCATCCTGCCCAAGTGGATGGTTAGAAATAACTGGGAAAAGATGGCTCCTCAGGTAATGCGTTTTAAGCCAGGAAGGGCTTTAAAGATAACAAGCAGCACCCTGAATTGCACTTAGAAACACACTGGCAACCAATGCAGTACACAGTGTTGTTATATGTGCTTAATAATTGTTATTATTTATTACTACCTGCCCTGCTGCATTCTGCACCAGTTGAAGCTTTCAAATGCTTTTCAGGGGCAGCCTCTTGAAGAGTGCATTGTAGTAATTCAGATGGCAGGTGACGAGGATATGACAGTGAACAGGGCCTCCCAATCCAGAAAACTTCAATGAGCCCAGAGGTTTTGCCGAGTAAGCATAGATAGAATTGTACTTTTTTAATTTATATTTTATTGCTTTTTAATTAACAAGAACAAAACACAATGGAAACCATGATGGAGATACTATGTAAACATTGTCAAAGGGAAAAAGAACACATTAAAAGTGCTCTAAGAAAAAAGTGAAAAAATACAATAAAATACATAATATAACAATACAAATTTATTTGATATACTGGACTAATCCAAATATTCAAATACATATATTTCTAATATATTTATATGACCATTTTTAAACTACTGTATAATTGAGTCCCATATTTCATTATACTTGTCTATACAAAGGCTATGTCCATAAGCAATCCATTCATAAGTGGCAAGTGCAATCAGATCTTCAATCGATTAAATAAACAGATCCCTACATTTATCTTTCCAATGTTGCAGAATTAGTCGTTTAGCCATAGTAAAGTTACAGAGGATTAACTTATGTTGTCCTGTTGTCAAATTCTATAGACTACAATATAGTTCAAAAGATTTTTATCCTTTGAAAATACTAGCTTTTGTCACACAATTGATGTAATCCACTAATTTCTCCCAAAACTTGTTAAGTATAGAACATGGCAGAAAAATGTTTTAAAGTATTATCCTTATTACATCTGCAGCAAAGTGCTTTTTTGACAGTCCTCTTCTACACAGAGGACTGTAGAGAATAAATTCTAACTATCTGTTAGTTGTAATTTGAACTCCATTGACACTCTTGCTTATAGAAGTTAAGACATTTTCCCATGGTCTAGATCAGGAGTCCCCAACCTATGGTCCGCGGCCAATAGCTGGCCAGTCGTGCCCCACTTGTGGTAGCACCTCCACGCAGGCACTAGCGGCCCCATTTGTGCATGCACAGGGAAGCTAGCACTGCCATTAGCATCACGTGGACGCCAGCAGCCCGTTTTGCACATTGCGCAGGCATGCGGCCCACATGCACATGATCATGCGCACGCCATTTGTGCATGCGCGTGTGGGCCGCACACGCAGCCATTTCCCTGCTGCTCCCTTTCTTTCCGGGCGGCCAAGCCAGAAAGGTTGGGGAACTCTGGTCTAGATCAGAGGCCCCCAACCTTTTGAGCACTAGGGACCAGTTCTGTGGAGAAAGGTTTTTCTGCAGTTTGGAGGAGGCGTGGTTTTCTCTGCTATCTGCATCCCCTGGATAGGGTTTTGCATGTTTGCACAGCTGGGTTGCTGGCATGCTGCGGACCAGGGGTTGGGGACCCCTGCTCTAGACAGTATAGGAACTGGCCACACAGTATATAGAAATAGTTAAACATTATGCACGGTTGTCTCCTAGACATTTTTCCCATTGGATAAAGGGCTTCCCATTCTGTTTGAATTTAGTTTTTGTTTTTTTACTATTCCCATTGGAGCAAACTAAATGGTATAGTAATTCCTGTAATACCTGTTTAATTGTTGTATTGTTACATTTTCAAATAATTACATCAAGTGATTTCATAGAATTCCATTAATATTCAGAATACATAATCATAATTGCAAAATGTATGCTATCTGCCACAGATTTTGTTGCATGCTCCTAAGCAGGTTCAAGTATCTCTGTGCAGCTTTCCTCAGTCTTCCAAATGTTTAGTACAGCTCTCATAACTATTAGTCAGCATAGCTAATATGTCTGAAGAATACTTGTAGAAGTCTGGTATATAGAATTATAAAACTAGATATCATGTAGAAAGAGTTTGTTAAAAGTCTAAGAGCAAGTATAATGTGTGATTTTTACTCTGAATTTGTTCTGACATTCTTCAGATCAATGATTTGTTTAATTGTATGCCTTGCTTATTAAACCATTAGTAAATACCCATTTCCCAGTTACCAAATTCTGATGTCAATTAGTTGTTTGATCTGTTTCGCTAAACTGCTCCTTTTTGCAGTTATATATTACAGACCATTAGGTTAGCAGTGAACAATAGTGGCATGATTGAATACTTAATGCTTTTATAATGGTGGCATTAAAATAATTGTGCTCAGTTCAGGAACATTGAAATAAATTTTTACTAGTACATAAAGAAATATTTTTGATGTACCAAAACATATTATCTTGCTATTGAGTATATATATATACAGGAATTTTGCTACTTGGCCATGCTTTTATCTTAATATTGTGACTTAGTTGGGAGTTTTCATGCTCCTATTTTAAGATTACCAGGCTCTGCATAGGAGCTCTATACAGCTGTTAGAAGTAGGGCAGATTGCTCTGGTTCACCTCTTGATGTTCTCGGCCTTCCAAAATTTGCTGGTTTTGTATGTTAACACTAAGTTACGATTTTAAAATGATCATTTGTTGAATATGCTGTAGTGAGTCGATGTACACATAGTCCTCACTAAATGACCACAATTGGGACTGGCAACTCCATTGCTGAGCAACATGTTATTAAGTGGAAGATGGTCACATCCAACCTATGATTCAAGTTCTGCCATGGCCATTAAGTGAATCACCTGTAATTATTAAATGTAATGTCATGCAACCACAGCTTGTGATTTCTGCTGGCTTCCTGATTGACTGTGCTTGTTGGAAGCCAGCTTTGAAGGTTGCAAATGGTGATCATGTGATTGGGGGATGCTGCAACCATTATAGGTTCAAGCACTAGTCATAAAACTACTTTTTTCAGTTCTATTATAAGTTTGAATTGTCACTAAATAGGGCAGGCATTAACTGAGGATTGACTGTTTCAGATGAAAACATAATGGTCATACACCAGCATAGACTTAGTACATACTTTTGTATATGTAAAAGATCTATTTGTCACACTAAGTTAAGTACATATAAACGTGTTATAGGCTTGGCATTATACATTACATCATATTATAATCTTCTCATTGTGTAGGGAGATTCATAAGTAGGTATCAACTTTGAACTTGAAGATTGTGGAAAGCTTCACAGATACATGAACCTGTTTAGGATTTTGTTGGATTTTGCTAGAATATATTAACTACTCTGCAGTAAATATTGCAGTTTTTGGATACCCAAATAGTCAAATCAGTTATAATATATGAATCTATCAGATGCCATAATGATTTTCTGACTTTCCATGTATATATTTCATAGACCCCCCCAGGCTTTATGATTTGTATGCCAAATATATTGCAACATTGTTGGTAATTAGTTAGACTTTCTGTACCATTGCATTTATGTTACCTTGTGGCACTGAAGGTCCTAAAGCCAAATTTCTCCACTCCAATCATGCATTTAGAACAATACATAGATTTGTCATGAAAAAAATGATGTATTTGTTAAATTTATCTGCCGCCCATCTCGCCATGGAACTACCTGGGCGGATCTTGTGAGATTAACATCTGATTGTTGTTTGACCAGCTAACCACTTTAGTAGACATGGGACTGCTATAACATATCTTAATTTCAGAAGAATATCTGATAAAATACCCATGATGTTCTGATTAGTGAATTACTTAACTGGGGTCAAATGTTCCTGACAATTAAGCAGAAATAAAAGTGCAGGAAAAAGAGTGGTTAGCAATGTAGTTGTCATTTGCAGAGAGGTATGAAGGAGAAGGCTACGAATTCAATCTTACGTCCTGTATTTTTCCATCATTATATTAATGACATTGATGAAGACGGGAGGAAATATTGTTAGAAGTATAGATGAAACAAAATAGGTGTGATAGTTTTATGTATTCAGAAATAAAATTTTAACATTTTTAATGAACAGCTTAAAATGACTATTTTAATTATTTTCTAACTATTGTGCCCCATACTATTAGAAAGTATTCAGAAAACCTAAACAAATTCAGAAAAAGGTAATGAGGATTATTGGGGAACTAAAATTTAAGTCTTTGAAAAGAGATTGAAATAGCCGAAAAGGCTTAGCTTTTGTGAAAAGACTGAGAATATGAGAATATGATACCTCTCTTCACATACCTCAGGGGATATCATACAGAGGAAGCCCTGGACCTGTTCTTTTATCATTACAGAGAGTAGAACATAGAATAATGGATTTAAGTTACAAGTAGGCAGATAGATTTTAAAAAAGAGTTTTTTTTAAAAAGAAATTTTCCTAAAATCAAGAATAGTTTAATAGTTGAGGAGATTGGTTTCCATTTATTGGATATATTCTAGCAGAAGTATGATAGCGGTTTGCCAGAAATTATTTCATTTGAATTCCTGTACTTGGTACGGTTGGACTTCCGTGCCTGACTGATTTTGTAAATTCTTCTGTATTCACAGACCATCAAACTATGTTGCTTTGTTCAAACTATAATAGTGTACCCTTACATATGCCTCTTCATTAGTTGCCTGCAAAATAAAGCAAAGCACAACATATAGGAAATCTGTATGCCACCATCTACCTATTTGAATTTTACTTCACAGCTTCAACTTCCACATAGCATAAAGTTAAACTTAACATCTTTCTTCCAATTTAAATATGTACTTACTTGCTGTGGATTCTCTGTTTGCTGTTATATCTCCCTATCTCTATTCCTCCCCCTATCTTCTCATTGCAGTGCAGGAATAATCCTTGACCAGTGGGTTTGATATGTCCTATTAGACCAGATTCTTCAACATGTGACAATGCCCATACTTTCAAGTTCCAACTAAAATATGTAGAGATGTAGAGTTATTGAGATTGGTAGAAGCTTTAGCACACATTCTCCAAGTCTAGGAACTGTTCATAAAAGAAAGTTGGCTTATGTTCTCTTTTTGTGGTCAAAGGTCAAACCTACACAGAAGGATGCAGTCTCTGGCAATGACCATCAATGACTTGCCACATTGGCCTCATTTCTCAAGGACTGTGAACTGTAATTTCCCACTGAGGCATTGATTATCTCCCCTGGGTGAGAACAAGGGAAAGGGTGTGTGTGAATGGTAGGGATCCCTGAGGAGTGTGATGAGAACAGCTGGGGGAGGGGTAACTGGATATCTTGATGGCTCTGAGAGCTAGGACTGTAGTTGCCTCAGGGGACGACTTAAGCCTTCCCTCCTTGGGATGCAGGACAGGAGGAGACCTCTGGCCTTGGACATCGGAAGGGTTGGATTGGGCAATGTTTCACAAGACTGGGTAGGTCAGAATATTATGGTGAAAATGGTCATGGGAAGATACAGCAAGAAATGGAGAGTGAGCCATTCTCAGGAAACATGAGCTCAACAGGCCGTCCTCAGCTTACATTGCATTGCTGAGCAGTGCAGTTGTTAAGCAAATTGTGCTGTGCTCCAGTTGCTCCTGTTTCTTGTTGGGGAAGCTCTGCTCGTGGTTAGTTATTCTCCAGTAATTTCCTGGGTGGACTGTTGTAATGCATTCTACATAGGGCTACCCTTGAAGTGTATCTGGAAGCTTCAGGTGGCAGAGAATGCAATGGTGCAGGTAGTTAAGTGTGCCCCTAGAATGGCACATGTTGCACCTCTGCTCTGCAAGCTGTATTGATTGCCAGTTTCTGAATCCAATTTAAGTGGATTTAAAACACTAAATGGTAGTAGGCAAGGTAATTTGAGAGACTGCCTCTTCCCGATACATCTATCCATCCCATTAGATCCAGCAGAAGAGATATGTTGTGGGTCCCATCCACTAAGGAGTTAACATCTGACAGGAGCCAGGTGATGCGCCTTCTCTACTGTGGCATCGGCCCTGTGGAATATCATCCCCTCCCCAGGTGAGATTGGCCCTTTCTTTGCCATCCTTCCAGAAATCCCCCAAAACGTGGCTGTATCAACAAGCCTGGGTCTTAAAGGAATAGTGATATGCTGAGGTGGCTTCACTGTTTGTAATATCCAGTGCTTTCACTTAGCCTTTTTAATAATTACTTCACTGTTTGTAATGGTGTTATGTTTTAATGTTATGATTTTATTATATACTGCCCAGAGTCACATTCTGTCAGGTGGGCAGCCATCTAAATATGATTTATAAATAAATATGTTATATGAACTATTCTGACACATTTACATTAATATGGGTTCTGTATCTCTGTTAATTGGGTTATAAATTTGCCTAGAGGGCAGAACTGAACTGGGAACAAAGTCTAGTCTCTTCATCCATATTGAAATAAAGGAAATGGTTTATTTGCACAAACAGAGGGAAAGCAGATATTTAAAATTAGTGGCCTAAGTGAATGTATCCTGACTAATTCAAAACCAAAGTGAATAACAAAATCCTAATGGCACAAATCAAAGCTACAAATGAAAGTGATAATATGTTCTTTGTTGAATTCTACACTGTGTTCCATTAAAATCTTCATCCCATCCTACTGCAAATTATCTTTCTTTTTGAACTATGGGCGGCATAGTAGGATTGAATTCATGACAAATTTATAAAGGTATCAATCTGCTGCTTGATCTTTCAAGGTAGTGAACAGGGAGTCATCTCATTGTTTTGTATGCAACAGCATTATCTATTTACATAGACACATCATGCACACATTAAATTTTGTAATTTGGTTATCCTAGCATATCTATTAAAAATAATATATAAATTTGGAATTATTTGGTCTTCATTAAACTACTTCAGTCCTCATTGAAACAAAGATTGAAACATTTTACCTGATCTAGCAATATAATATAACCATCTGAGAATTTATTGGTGGAAACTATTCTTTAAATATGTTTATTAGAAAAGAATAAACAATAAACTTGCAGTTTTGATAGCTAAAATAAAAGGAAGAGAAATAGCCAGTGAAATTTCGCTCAAATATATTTTTAAAAGGTGCTGCAATAGATGTTAAGTTGGCCTTATTATAGTATGTGTGTGTTGTTTTATTCATATCTAGCCAGACTGGGGTTTTGGCATTAAGCAAGAATTCAGAAATTTTTGAAGTTAAGGGGGAAAATGCTTTATAAAAAGCATCAAAGCCATTAATAGTCCTACTATTATTGAATTGATAAATAGCAGAGATTTTAATATACAGATTATTGTGGTAGCTTACAAAAAGCTTTTCTGCAAAGAATGTCTCCCTTTAGTTACAGTGCGTTTGGAAGAATGAATTATATGTCAAATGTTATATGTAATAATTCATAATGCATGCTTTTTAGAAATTAGTTTCTAAAAATGAATGATCAATATACTTATTACATAGGATTTTTTAATACTTATTAAGTGTAAATTCTGCATTTTTGCCTAAAAAAATAACTGAATTAGTTTCTTAGTACAAATGTTGTCTAAGAAACATTTTCCATACTATTAGGGTTGTCCTTCGTGGATGTTAAATCAAAATTCAGTTTTCTCTAATCATTGCAGATGACAAAAAAGACATTGACCATGAGACTGTGGTGGAAGAACAGATCATCGGCGAGAACTCCCCTCCTGACTACTCTGAATACATGACGGGAAAGAAGCTACCACCTGGAGGAATACCCGGAATTGACCTTTCTGATCCTAAGCAATTGGCTGAATTTGCAAGGTTAGTATTATAAAAGTCCCAGATTTTATTCTTTTTCACAAATAATTATTCCTATTTCTGGCAATATGTGATTTTTCTGTTCTCTAAAAAAAAAACATCCACTGGCCAGAACGCAAACATACTACACTGAACCTGTACTAAAAATATTGTAATTTTGTTTCTGAGGGAAACTATAATGGACTGTTTGGCCTTGTTCACATTACTGAAGAGAATGTATATTTTTATACAGTTCCAATCTGCTCATTGGGATCCAACTGAAGAGTTTGCCTGCACTTATTGCAATGTAATTTCACAGTATAACAGCTTGGGTTTAAACCCCTTCTAGCTGCCCCATTCTCTAGATTGCACTTCTGGTTGGGTGGACACTTTGTTGTTGGTCTTTGAAAGATCTCAAATTCTCAGGTTTTTAATTATTTCCTGTAATATATCTGATTTTAATGTCCACCAAGAGATGTTGGTGGTTAGTATTAAAACTAGCAGAACAAATTAGAAAGTGCTGCCTAGTTTTTCAATCACTTGCTATGTAATCCTTTCTACAGCTAATTCTATGTTAGTCCTGCTGTCCTCAAATCATATATTGTCCCTCTGGGTATGCTTCTGAGTTTTAACTGAACCAAACTTGGCAGTTTTTCTCTCTCTCATAGAATCTGAATTGTAAATTGTTAAATTCCTTAATTAAAGCAGTTAAAGGCAGTTTATCAAGAAGCAATAGCAATATAATATAGTGATTTATATCAGCAGATATTTCTGATAACTTATTTGCTATTCAACAATCAATGGTTGTTGTTTTTTATATTCTTGTAAGAATGAAGCCAAGAAAAATCAAAGAAGATGATGCACCAAGAACGATAGCATGTCCTCATAAAGTGAGTGAAGCGATTTTGAGCAATTTATTTCTGTAAGAACCTTTTTAATATAGGAGTTTCATAAAAGTTTTGCTTATGTTCTGGGCCTTTTTTGCCAGTATTTTGCAATGTAGTTTAAATTTCTCCTATGGCATATTACAGTCATGGTGAACCTGTGACGTGTGTCAAAGGTGACATACAATGTTTGGGATGTCATGCCACCAACACTCAACAGCTATTTTCAAAAGCATGCTCCATTCTCTCAACACCCCTCCCCCCAAATGAGTTTATTTTACTTGCATTTCATTTTTGTAATTATTTAATGTTGCTTTGTATAATAAATAGCACCATACATGATTTGACTGTATTTTTTTTTAACATGTAAAGAATTA
>NW_015386230.1:2207953-2248149 GCF_001527695.2 Protobothrops mucrosquamatus
TATTTCTCTTTTTTGGGGGGGCACTGACATAAACACAGTTGTGTAAGGCATTTTGTAAATTTTTGAAAGCCGAACCCCAAAGGGTTTGCCATCACTATAGAAAATAGAAAATTCTGATTCCTGTTTTCAAGAAAGAACAGATTGTTCCTAACAATCTCCCTTCATACAGAATTAAGTCATATAAGCAGCAGTATACCAAAAATCAAGCCATATTTTCGTTCAGTATAATTGTAAGTTTAGTCAATGTATACAGGTTAAGATGATGATAATTCTGGTATTTGGGCTTGCCTTGACAACTAAATAATTTACTTGTGTTGTTTTGAAGGGCTGCACAAAGATGTTCAGGGATAATTCGGCTATGAGGAAGCATCTACACACTCATGGGCCTCGGGTACACGTCTGTGCAGAATGTGGAAAGGCCTTTGTTGAGAGCTCAAAGCTAAAGAGGCACCAATTAGTTCATACTGGAGAAAAACCCTTTCAGGTAACTATTTCAAATATTCTAGATGAGACAATCATTTATGACATTGTCATGAGAATCTAGTTAGTTTCTCTGTGATATATATTCTGTTTTTGTGTGATAGATAATATCAGTTGAAGTACTGAAAGGAATTTGTGCAGAGGCTAAATTGCGTATTTAGTAGATAATTGGAGAAATATTAAAAGTATATTTTAGTCAGTATGTTTTGGCTCCTGACCATTTCTCCTATTAAAATATGCTTTCTTAAAAATTAATGTTGAAATACAAAGAAGCTACTTGAACAACATTGACTTATGTACATAGATGACATTAGCTGGATGATTATATTTAGATGTAGAAATGCTCATGACAATCTTCATTGGTAATTTACTGTTAGTATTTTGTTTCAAATAGTTTAAAATATATCAAATTCCAGTTAATGTTTTCTAAACATTAATTCCCCCACTTATGTAGGCTACCACCCATGTAGGGTGGCATAGTAGCTAGGATGAGGCTGATAAGATTTTTATTAGTATTGCCTACTTTAGATTGCAAAAAGAAGGAAATTCTCAATACTTTCTGAATATTTTAACAAATGGAAGTAGAACATCTTCAGTACCTTTTAGAACAGTGGTTCTCAACCTGTGGGTCGGGACCCCATTTGGGGTCGATCGGCCATTTCACGGGGGTCGCCAAGCAAGGCTGTCCGCCATTTTTTTTGCCCGCCATTTTTTCCCCTTTTCCAGCGGGTGCCTTACCTTCCTTGGGCTGGGCCAGCTGGTGGTCGGCCTGCTCCGTCTCTGCCGCTTGCCAACTACGCCTCGGCAGGCGCAGGGGGTGGAACCACGCATGCGTGGCGCTCCTGGGCAGGGAAAGTCCTCGACATACGACCGGTTTAGTCCTCGACTTACGACCGGTTTAGTCCTCGACTTACGACCGGTTGGGGTCGCGGCATTAAAAAGGTTGAGAACCACTGTTTTAGAACATCAGACTGTAGAAATGTACATATGTTTTGACTTAGATGAAATATATCTGAAAAGGGTTTTAGGTAGATCTGTCTTGGGAGTGAATTCTACAAAGGTAGTACCACATCAGAAAAAATCTTGTAATCTCTCTGCAAAGAGGAAATACTTATGTATTTCTTTGCTCTTCAACAGCACAAGTGAACATTTCCAATTTCATGGAACTCACTTATGAATAACAGAGACCTAGTTTGGAATTATACAGAATAGAACTCTTATTTCATGTAAATCTAATATTGCAAGTGAAAATCTGTAAATAAGTTGCTAATGTCTTGTGTTTTCTTTTCACCAGTGCACATTTGAAGGCTGTGGCAAACGCTTTTCACTGGACTTTAATTTACGCACACATGTGCGAATTCATACTGGAGACAGGCCCTATGTGTGCCCTTTTGATGGCTGTAATAAGAAGTTTGCTCAGTCAACTAATCTGAAATCTCACATCTTAACACATGCTAAGGCCAAAAACAACCAGTGAAACTGCAAGAAGAAAGCTCTTGAACTCAAAACATCTTTTACCTTACAGGAGAATGGTTGAAAATAAATAACTTCCCCCTTTGTATATTGTTTCTAGGAAAGAATTTAAAAAAACACACAAAAATGAACCTTACATGCCTAAGGGACTTGTTTTTGATAAAGTAGCAAAATAAACTTTAAGGCAGCATTGCTCCAATGCTCCATTTTGCTCTGTAATTTGGTTTCAAGAGCATGGTTTTTGTAAAGTGTGATCCTACCTGGAAGAGACAGACAATTCATGGACTTGCATCAAAGACAGTTCTTTCTACAAACAGTGCTAAAATTGGACTTTTCACATTGTTATAAATATGAAGCTCACCTGTTGCTTACAATTTTTTAATTTTGTATTTTCAAAGTGTGCATATTGTACACTTTTTGGGGATATGCTTAGTAATGCTATGTGTGATTTTTTTCTGGAGGTTGATAACTTTGCTTGCAGTAGATTTTCTTTAAAAGAATGGGCAGTTACATGCATACTTCAAAAGTATTTTCCTGTAAAGATTAAAAAAAAAGTTATATAGGTTTTGTTTGCTATCTTAAATTTTTTGGGTTGTATTCTTTGATGTTAACACATTTTTGTATAATTGTATCGTATAGCTGTAATGAAATCATGTAGTAACAAATATTAGATGTGATTTAATAGTGTTAATCAACTTAAACCCATTTTAGTCTCTCTTTTTTTTGGGAAAAATACTGCCAGATGCTGATGTTCCGTGTACTTTCTCTTTGCCTGTTCAGTTAAAGAAAGTGGTGCTCAGTTGTAGAATGTATTGTACAGGCACTGACCTTTTAACAACACCTGATATGTACATCTCGTGTAATAGAGTGGGCAACAATAAAACAGTGGTCCTGAAGAATATGGCAGAAAATTATCTGTAAGCACAGCCTATTTTCTTCTGTTGTCCAAAACAAATTATAGTTCTTTAACCTCCCAGAAATTAGAAGATAAATAAAACTCAAGTTACCTTTACTTGTTTTTGCATTGAATTAGATTTTTTTATTTTAAAAAATGTAACTGTACTTATATTTTGCATAGCATTCCATTAAATCAGTATGGAGTCCTGGTTTATCCCGATAATAGTGGATTTTCCTGAAGTAAAATTTCATGTTTTATTGGATTTCCTCCAGGATTATATAGGCAAACATTTGCTGTGGGATTTCCCATTCCTTTTATTCTACTTTCAACCTCTCAGATATGCTCCACAGGCTCTCCATCTTCAAGAACAGATCATATGATTGCAGGAGAAAAATATTATGTTTTCAACAAATCATTCTTTCTTAGCAGATATTGTGGAATATACCCATATTCCCTGCAATCAGGTGGGACAGGGTAATTCATGGAATACTGTTGCTTCATTTTGACAAGGTAAGGTGGTATTGAATCCTTTGTATGGTATGATGCACTGGGCATGTGAATTCTAACATAATATCAATGTAATTGAGAGATATCAGATGAAAGCTGATACTTAGCATTAGAATACTTCAGATTGAATTACGGTAAAATAGCTGTTCTATGCAGGGCATGTCTATTGTTAAAAACACCAAATTTATAACCAGCCAACCAAATTTCTGGGTTAAGGAAACAATACGTTCTTCATATTAAAAAACTTGTTTTGTATAATTTTCATTGTCTTCCTTTTGTCCATAAGTCTGGCAACATTACTGCTTTTGTAGTGGAAAGGATATGGTCTTGTGCTGTCCTGCTCACTCACACACGTAACTGTGGTTTAGTGAGTTTATTAATATTCCCCAGCAATTCCTTCCACCAAAACCCCAGAACTGTCCCAATTAAGTCTGGCCACAAGCAGACCAATGCTAGTCCACAGACCAATGGCCAAAGTATCTATAAGGCACTTGAAAGTTTCTCAATCAAAATAAAGCCACCAGGCAAACTTAAATCCACAACACGAGAGTATTTACAAGGCAAGAAAAGTTCAGAGTTTCCAAGGCACAATCCAAGTCAAGGCATAGGGTCAATCCAAAGTGAGGCAGGAATACAATGCCCAGAAAACACAGCTAGGAAACAAACACATTGTCCCCAGAATTGCCTCCATCTGTCTGCTGTGCTGAATAGCTTCCAATGCAGCCCATTAAGAAGAAAAAGGCTTTCTCCTTGTGAGTAATCTAGCTGAAGTTCTCTGCTCTTGCCTTTTCTCCAACCTACATGTTCTTGGATCAGGTGCAGAAGGTAGTTCCTCATCGCTCTCTGGCTGCAGCTGCATGCTTACCCTCCTGGAGCCTCAAAACAGTTCTGCTGCAGCTGCACCTCAGCCAAATCCCTCACAGAAGGCTGCTTGGAGCCATCAATCAACACAGCTCCTGACATGGCAGGAACTGGTTCATCCTCCCCCGAGCTGACATCTGGGGAAGCTTCTGGGGGAGTCATCACAGATCTTCTAGATGTACATCTCTCCTAATTACCCCCTAATTTTAAAATTTGCATTTCCCGTATGGCAGGGGTCCCCAACCCCTGGGCCACAGCCCACTACTGGGCCTTAAGCCATTTGGAACCAGGCTATGGAAGTGGTGGGAGGTTGTAGAACTTTGCTGTATGTTATAAGTCAACGTTAATTTTATTGAAAAGTGGATTCTGAATTTAATACTCTTAAGGAAGATTAGGAAGTAGAAAGTAACTGTTTTATGTTTTGGTATACTCTTTAGTAGTTGAACAGATCTGTTCTGATAGGTTGTGTGTGGTGGGGGGCTATACAGGATTCTGAGAATTTCCTAAATGTTTTATCACCAAAGATGAGGATAATTATGGGAGCTTATTAACTTCTAGCTACAAGGCAGAACTTAAGATGATACCTTATCCCATAAAGTAATGCCCTCTGTACATTCTTTGTAGAAGAAGCAGTGACTTTCCCTGTTAGCTCTATTTTGGGATCTGAGAAAAAACATGGGCCAGATGCTCTGAAACAATTCCTGAGAGCTGATTGACATACCAACAAAAGACCACAGCCAAGTGGGTTTCATGACTGAGCTGGAGAAGCCCCCAGAAGATGGATAAAGTCCATTTGGCCAATGGGAAAGTAAGGGTAATCAAATATATGTCTGATTCCAGAACAAGAGAAGAATGCCTTAGAGGAGGTGAGCAAATAGCAACAATCAAGACACTGATTTTCTAGCACAGGAATAGAAGATTTGAAGACTCTAATTCTCCCTACTAGAATCAAGAAAGCATACTAAGAATAATGAGGCAGCTGGGAAGCTGAGGTCAGTTATAGAAGTATTGCTTCCAGAGCAGCAGGGCAAAACAATAGGAAGCCACATGACAGATGTTCTCTTCACTCCTTCCTCTCAATATATGAAGTAATCAGTGATGCCAGAAGTGCTGCAGATTAGTGGTTAGGACAAATAAAGCAATATCACCCAGCTTCCCTTTCCCCAACGGGCAAATCCACTGGATTAATATACCAAAGCAGAATGGATATGAAAGAAGGACACCCCTGAGGAAACCATAAAGGTGTGTAAGTTGGCCTTGTGAAACTCAAGGCCTTGATGGCTCCTACATCCAGAAGGCCAAACTTTAAGAAAATGATATGACTACTGTAGATGAGAATCACAACATTGGCCTTCTACAATGGCACTCTCTCCTATTTCAAGACCATAGCATATCTATAAGAGCCCACTGATACATATAGGTGTTATTGTAGGAGAAGGAGTGGCAGAACATGGGGTAGAGTTCAAAGAGGATGAACCTAGGGTCCCTACAAGTGAACTAAGTCCAACCTCCCTTGAATTGTGTTGGCCCTTATCCCTAGGCAGGTGCTAATCCTTAGGTGAGAAGATTTCCATACATAGGCTTAATTAGCAATAAATCAGTTTAATTGGACCTTCATGTGTAGACTTGATCTTTTGCTCTTGACAGTTATGAGAAGTTGTTCAATCCTTGCATAAGTTGTTAGTCCCAGCCTACCTTATATTCAGCTGATTTGAAGTCAAATAATTTAGATGCCAGCCTGATAAGATGAAGTGCCTGTTACCAAAATATAGCAGAGGACAGGATCCCATTCCAAGTCAATGCTGATGACCAAGCAGAGCAGAAAGCAATACAAGTAAGCTTAAAGATATTGTCAGACCAGGTGAGGAGGTACAACAAATTCTATCTAAATCATAGCAGATCTAGATCAAAAGATTTTCAAAGGGAGTCCAAACATCAAATGATGCAGAGAGAAACAGTTCCTGTATCAGTGAAATCAATAAAGGGCAATGATCACACTGGACTGGCTGGGTTGCTTGTGCTTTTCTAAGCGAAGAAAGATTTTTCACAAGAACTCTGGACCTATTTGTGATACTAGACCATAAAAAGATGCAGTTGCAAGATGACATCAGGATTAATCTTGATATTTTCTATGCCCCCTGTTCTCCAACACAAATGGGACACAAGAATCAAGGGTCGTTCTGATTGCTGTATTCTGACACATTGGCTCATTGGTATTTGATCTGTCTCAAGATCTAACTTCTGATCTACAATTCCAACAAACCTGGAAATTGAATGAATTAATCATTATACTGAGCTTCCAGAGTTGGCAGAGATTTCCTGACTCCAAAGCAACATCCACAAGTAGGATCAGTTGACCTGGCACACTGTCAAATGATAATACTAATATTGAAACGCTACAGGTATTCTACAGGTAGGTCTAAAGAGGGGTCTGGTAACAAACCTAGAAAGTAACTGCTTTTGGCTCCGTTGTGGGAGATGGAGATTAATTTTAAGGTTTGAGAGCGTCACACTTCTTTAGTCCTAGTGACTCCCTATTTCTTGACAGGGTGCCTGTCACTGCTTATCTCTTCCATCTCATTAAACAGACTCTCATTGACTTTCTTGGAAGACAACCTGTTTGGTAGTAATCTTGGCTAGAAGGTTTGGGGCATAGGGACTCATTCTACTATAAGAGAGTTACATGTGTTCCACCAGGCAAGAAGGTTCTATCTAGATCTTTTCATGTCCTTGGTTATTTTACAAATTACACTTGGGAGAGAATATGCTTCTTAACTCCTGGTTGGGAATTCTACCCCACCTAGTGAATGCACTTAGGTTAAGCTAAATGGGTTCAGAACTATCAGAATAGTGCAACTTACATTGGGTGACAAAGGGTCAATAATTCTTAATCGTACAATGCAGGAATCGGGGAATACAAATGTTCCAATTCACAATTAGATATATTGCACCAAGCAAGAGGCAGCACCCTTCCTGCTGTACACCACTCTTCTTAAGGGAGATAGTTATGTCAATAACTTTTTAACTGTAGGAATAACTTGTAAGGTAGTTTCTGGGGCAGAACTCTATACTTTATAAAACATAAAAATCTGTATCCTCTGACATGGGTTTTCATTGTGTGGACTGTAAAGTGTGACACTGACCTCTCCTGGAAATACTGGCTTTTGTATGTCCCTTTTGTGTTATCTCTTTATTTTTAAAGCCTCATTCAAATCTTTTTACTATCTAATGATAAAATTTTGTTTAAAGTTTTGTTTATGTTTGTTTATTGCATATCTTTTTCTGTAACATCTTTTGGGAACACATTGCCCTTATAAGTTGCTTGTCCTGTTATATCTGTCCAGTTTTTCTTTCTCGTGAAATTTATTCTTTATTATTCTTTAAAATTAATTTCAAAGTCTTAATATTCAAAATCCAATATTACATTTTTTAATCCATTTAAAACTTTCTGTAGCCAAAATCCCATCTTGCTTTTTGCTGCTTATTTCAAGCTCTTAAAGGTCATAAAGAGACATCTTCATTTTCTTATATCAAAGATTGAAAGCACCCAGTGTTTCAAGCCTTGCCATTTTGAAGCCTGACTTCTTAAAGCAATTAATAGGCAATTTTGAAATGGAATTGGCAAGGGAAAAGTGAATTTAATATTCTTCGGAAGACCCTGCCTGTGGCTGGAGCAGTATGGCTAATTCCCTTGGTTTCTGGTTCTCCCATCCTCTGGAGACTGCTGCTTTGCAATCTCCTCATGAGAAACAACCATATGGTTGGATGATCTCGTATCTTCTCTGTCCAGAGAAGGTTGATGGAGCCCATCTACCGTGTTTCCCCGAAAATAAGATCCCAAAAATAAGCCCTAGCTTGATTTTTACGTGTATGCCTAATATAAGCCCTACCTCCCAAAATAAGCCCTAGTTTTGGGGTGGGGCGCATGCATAAAAATCAAGCTAGGGCGGGGATGGGGGGTGGAGCTGCCCCATGCACTCCACACCTGCTTACCTTAGGACTGCTGTAGCCAGGCCTCCTATGGCCAGCAGCTGCATGCCACGTGGTGCATCGCACTGGTGCCGCTGCTCGTGGCAGGATGCCACATGGCTCATCACACTGGTGGCGCTGTTCAGCCACTGGTGCCTTTTGGAGGCAAAAAAAATAAATAAGGCTGGGTCTTATTCTTGGGGAAATGTGGTACTTGTTGGCTGCTTGTTCTTAGCCTAATTTTTGCAAAGCTGTCTTCTATCTGCCATTCTTCCCCAGAAATTTGAAATACTATACCAGCACATTCAATACAAACCTTAATTCTTCTAAGAGAATGAATACATTTTAAGCTACCTCAATGGAAACTGTTAACGTTGAACTTACATAGAAATATAGTGCTGAAGTCGTTTGTTTCACATGTAAAAAATGAATATGAAACTACAAGCAGCAGTATATTGTGATGTTTCTGTATTTGTAGCTTTATTTGTGTAAACTTGAGAAAGCAGGTGGCACTTTCCATTGCATAAGAAGTTTTGCTGAATTGCCTGCCATGTTCTGTAAATAATATTTGATGACAAGAGAATTTAAAATGTACTGAGTGGAGGGTTACATAACTTTGATGTGAGTTACTAATTTGGTTAATGAACAGAAGCCAATAACTCTGCAATACAGTTTTGTCTTGTTCCTGCTCAGCAATATATAGAGCAGGCATGTCAAACTCACGACGTCACGTGATGTCGCACAATGTATCGGGCCGTTTTTGCCATTGCTGGCAATGGGGTGGGTGCGGCTTCCATGTGACGCATCCAGTCCACGGGCTGGCAGTTTGACACCCCTAATATAGAGCAATAACACAAAAGCAAATCTCTTGAAATCAGTGCAAGTTTATCTACTGATTCTCTGCCACTTTACTATTGAAATTCTGTATCATACAATCCATACTGTTCTGGAATATTTTGTAGGAAAAGAGGGAATTAAAAGACTGCAAACCATTAGAGCCACATCTGCTAAGTATCTTTTAAGATATAAAATCTGTTACTTCCCTCTTTTTCCTCCAAAATTGGAAATACTATTTACAGATTATTTATTATATAAAGATGCAACAAATCTGGTCAGAATAGCATGATGATAGTATCTAAACTCTACCTCAGATGAGGGATCTTTATAAAAGAACCTTGGGATATCTAGTGGAGTGCATTGCCACAACAAATGAAGCATATATACTGTTTCCTAGCTCTTGATTTACAAAAATGCTACACCATGAAAAGGTCTTCGCTTGGTATGAAGGTGGGCAATATTTTGCAGGTCAAGGGCAACATCTAACACTGAAGGGTTAAGAGTTGCCTAATTGGTAAGGATCGATGGGGAAATTTCCAGATTTTTGAACTTTAGGTTTATTAGGATTCATATGATAAGGCTTGCTTTTTTTTTTTGCATATTTTCAACTTTGCAGGAGCCGTAAGAGTTTTTGTAAATTCTTATCAGAGGGGATTCAGTGCCCACAGTCGCTCATCTTTGATTTAGTATAGGTGATCCTAGTTCCACCAAAGAAAGAACTATATTTTTTTTAAAAAAAAGGTTTATTACTTTTATGTACAATAGTTACAGAATACTGTACAAAAAAAGATAGTGTCGTTGCACAACAAACAACTTAGGTTTCACATTCAATTTGAATGTCCCTGCAAGTAGTGTCAAAACATCCACTATACCTGCATGGTATAGAAGCAGCAATCCAGTTTTATAGGTTTCTCCAGCATAATTATTATTCAAATAATTGGCTAGATTTTTATTAAAAAAGCGTTCAAACAGACATATTGCACCTGTCCCCCCAAAAACCTTCCACTGCAGTTATTTAATGGTACATTCTACATATGAGCCTCGTTCTATATCACATTGCTAGATTTTCTACCAGTTTTTCTTCACCTTGTCTATTCAACAGCTAGAATAATGGCCTTCAACAGATGTTTTGGACCCATAACTATGTAGGCTCTGATCCAAAGCTAAATCTGCAAGTGGTACCTTTTTTTAATTGAGCTTACACATTCTTCACGGCAGCAGTGGAAAAAGAATAGGAAGTACTTAAAAACATGTGAGAAACATGGTATTTGTACAATTTATATATTGCAGGCCCTAGTTAATGGTGCAACTGCAATTTAAAGCATTTATAAGGCTCATTAATGACCCACTATGTGCCAAATAGTGACCACTGGTTGAGTGTTAAGGTGTCCTTAGAGGCGATGAGAAATAGTATGCAGTTGTCTTGCATCCTGTTTCCTCAGCCATTTAAGTTTCAATCTAAATGTAACACTGAGTTCTTGCTGCTTGGCAAGCTCACATTATGTTCATATACTGTATTTCTTGAATGGATAAGTGGTAGTGTTAATCCATAGTTTGCACTTGAGGAATTTCACATTATCTTTTTGCTCATTCATTGGTTGAATGACCATATTTACATCGTTATTGTGGGAAACAGTTTGTGAGGAAATTAACCAGAGCAGACATTGTGCTCAATCCTGTAGTAATGTGCAGCATGGCTTCAATTTGAATTACAACACCACATGGGTTTAATTTGATTTTCCTCTGCATGTCCAAACTCACCTCCAATACATCCAATTCAAGTCCATGTGAAAATATTGGCATAAAATTAGAGAAATGTTTTTTCTGCCCACAGGTCTGATTAATTATGAGCAGATCTTTAAGTGAGATAGATATGGACAGAAACAAAACTTCCAATAACAAGCTAATTATTCTCAAGGTTTCTTAACACTTATAGGCAACCCCTGCAGGCTTCATTACTCTGATTTAGTGTAAGATTTTTTTTCTTCACTCAGTAATATGGAACAGATGTTTGATTGGCCACACCTTGAGATACATTATGACTAGGCCAATGGTATTTTTTGCTGTTCAGATATCAGCCCAATTGGAGTTTAATCATCCAGATAAGTGTGTATAGCACTACAACCTTAAACATTTGTTAATAAAACCCAATTAACTTAGTATATTGCTGATGTCAGTGAGCCAATGTTGCAGCATTCTTATTTAAGGATGCTACGAAATAGACTTAATAGTTTGTTAGGTTTCTTGTTCACCAAGGTTTCCAAAACTGCTGAGCTTGACTTCTGTTTTCATTATTGAATTCTCTAAAACACACTTCTGTTAAATCCTTTTAAATATACTTTCACAATTATGCGCATTTACCCCAGTAATGGAGAAATGGTAATTTAAGCACATCTATCACCACCACCTTAAAAACAATCTACATTTTGGGTTGTAACAAGGTTTCTAGATAGTTTACTCTAGCTTCCAACTCAAAACATACTAACTAAAATATGTTTAAATATTTACAAGATGCAACTACATACATTAAAAAATTAAAAGCCAAATGCAAATAGTAGCACGGAAAAACAAACTATAATCTGAAAATAGCAGGGAACGCATCTGCATACTGAACAGCATGATTGAGATATTGACTTACTACTGATCAAGAAATAAAGCAGGCTGTTTATACACTGTAGTAAAATATTCACAATTAACAGGAAGAGGCAATGGAAAAAAAAGTCGCAATACGTTGCGACACGTCACGTGACATTGCAAGTTTGAGACCCCTGATCTACAGAATGACTTTCAACAGGATGTTAAAATAGAGTTGGGAAAGGCTTGAAGTTCTCCAGTTGTTCATCTCCATCAGTTCCCACCAGGAGGGCCACTAATCAGATGGTTGTATATTATAAGCTAAAATTATTTGGAAGAACACAAGCTCCCCTAGGATAAAGTGCAGAAAAATGAAACAAATGGTTTTTTACTCTACATTTACCAGGACAATCAGTTCTAAATAGAATACAGTGGTCAGATTGAGCAATAACCAGAACAGGGAACCCATCCAGACCTTTAATGTGCGTTGAGAGAGGTATGCTGCTGGCCCTAGTCCCACGCCCCCAATGAACATGAAAGGGGTGTAACATCTGTGCATACAAGTCTTCATTATCTGTTCAAAGCCCCATTTCTTCTCTTCCTGTTTGAATATGGATAGAGTCTGAATAGGAATTTAGCATCAGAGTTGATAAGATGTAGTAGCCATTTTGAGCTGGCTGCAATACATTGAAACTGACTTCAACTGGTGACCAGTGACTGCATTGGATTTCCTTAATAATGTGCTGGCTGGGGATTGTGGGAATTGAAGTCAAGGCTACACTGGAAAAATCCAGCAGATGTGTCTTGAGCACATGTTCAAAGGGCAAATCCTTTTATTGTCTGAGTTTCTAGAGTCAACTCAGAATCTTCCTAAAGCATTAAGCTGCTTTTATAAATGAGATTTTTAAAAAGATGCTTTATACAGACCAAAATGTATACTCTTGGTATCCAAATATTCTTTTTTTAAAAAAAAGAAAAAAGAAATAATGATGGCATCTCATATGTAACAGGTACAATCTTCCAGTCAATTTAAAAACTCGAAGGCTGTTGGATCACTGGACCAGCTTCACATCCACTTAAATCGCCTCTGATCTGGCCATCCTCTGACCTCATATATGTAAGGAAAACTGTAACAGTGGCAAATGTTGCAGCATTAACAGGGAAAGCACGAAGCAAGGTGGATGTAAGACCCCTTGTGAACACCCTTGGCCCTTCATCCCGGTAGCTTTTTCTAACGCAGTCCAGAATACCCTGGTACCGTACGACTCCTCCAACTCCATCAGCCTGAAGGCGGGACTTAATCACATCCACAGGATAAGTAGAGAGCCAGGAGACTATGCCAGACATGCCTCCTGCCAGAAGCAGTTTGGGAACAATGTAACTATCTTCCGCCTCACACCCCAGATACCTCGTTAGGCAGTCATATGTTAAAAAGTAGAAACCGAAGCTGGGGGTCTCTCTCAGAAATGTGGAAACCATTCCTTTGTTGATGCCTTTTAGGCCCTCCTTTCGATAGATCTTCACCAAGCAGTCCAAAGAGTTTTTGTAGTTTTTGGACTTCAATTTGTATTCCCCTGTTCCTTGCAGCTGCATCCGTGTCTTAGCCAGTTCCATAGGACAGCAGATCACACACTGAATGGCGCCGGCTGCTGAGCCTGCAAGGAACTGATGTAGAGGTGTGTCCTTTCCAAGAGCACGGAGAGCATTCCCTTGAACGCCAAAGACAAGGGCATTAATGAAGGTAAGGCCCATCATAGGCGACCCAATGCCTTTATAAAGTCCAAGCGTCTAGATGAAAACAAAACACATAAATAGATGATGAGCAGTAATTTTAAGACTTTTCTCAAGCAGCAAACAATAAAACTGTTAACATTCTGCATTTTTTTTTATTTTGCACATCAATAGATAGATCTGAATTGTCCTTTAGGCATGGCACTCCTAACAATGAGACAAGACAACTTGCCATACCCAAAAATCACACCCCAAAGATCTGCTCTTTTTTCAGCAGCAAACAATTGAATATTTGTGTGCAAATGCCAAAAATACTCCACCATTCCCAAGTTCACATATTTCAATGTGCAGCTGTTTTCAAAAGTTCTCCTATTTCTTACCCTGTATTACATTTTTTTAATACTTGGCAGCTACTTATTTAATATCAGAATATGAACAAGGCAAATTATCACTAATTCCATCGCCCTAAGGAGAACATTAATGATCAGGAGATGAATCAGCAACAATTACCACCAACTGCTGAGCACATCCCTTTAGGAATCAAATGCCCATCTTTATATAGCTATGAGGAATCCAAGGATCCTTCCTATATGAATTGTGTAGTTTTCATCCTGCAAATGAGGAACCGAGATCAATAGTAAAGCAGCAGGAAAAACAGCAATCTTGTGTGAGCTTTGTTTGGGGGCACGAATGGGAATAATTCAGCATTTCCCCCAAGCCTTCCAAAACTTTGAGGCAGAGATGGATACTGATGAAATTAAGCATCCTGCCCTAGAACAGTAACACATTCATATGCATGGTCTACACACAGTAATTACTATGCACATCTCTGGATATACTCTAAACTTGTGCCAGTTATTCAATATTACTGCAATATTCCCACACATCAATACTTCTGTTTACAACTAGATAGGAGTGAATTTGCATTTATCCACTACCTGCTAGGAGTATCAAGCATCCACACAATTTGGATCATTAAACTAAACTTAAATATGGATGGAATGGTCTCAATTCATGGCTTTGGATAACAGTGAAGATTAGTGCTACTGCTGCTGTTATGGTTTTGTGGCTTGTTGTGGATTTTATTATCGTATACTATGATATTTTCTATACCACTTGTAGATATCTCCTCCTCCACTTAATTGCAAACATGCACATTCATTCAGGATGTTACTTACAGATTCTTGCTTTATGATAGACTGGAAACAATGTACAGTCCCACGGTAGAGCGGCTTCTCCACATTTTGAACTTGAAGGCGTACCTATAAAATGTAATTAGAATTTACTGACATGGCAAAAAATCAGCAGATAGTATGATAATACCTTTGGGTGCAAACACATAATGTAGCTATGTACATTTGCATGCCTGATGCCACAGGAAATTAAAGAGAACAGTTTGTGTTTTGGGAGCCACTCAGATTTATGTTATATCCTATATCAGTGGTGGCGAACCTATGGTACGCGTGCCAGAGGCGGCACTCAAAGTCCTCTCTGTGGGCACGTGCACCGTCGCCCCAGCCCCGCCTCCCCATGGCCCCCTCCTCACCAGCAGCCCCCCCAGAAAGTCACTCCCAGGCACAGCCCACACAGAGCAGTGCAACCAAGGATATGGCAGCAGGGCAGCAGGGACAAGACTCCGCCCTCATGCCCTGTTGCATGCAGATAATGCTGTGGGGTGCAGGCAAAGGCCGTGGCCACCATCACGCTGTGGGGGGCCATGGAGGTGGTGGGTGGCCTTGCAGAGGGCAGAGCGGGAGGACGGGGCAGTTTTGGGGCATTCGGTCTCTAATAGGTTCGCCATCACTGTCCTATATGGAATGGTTACTTGCTAGGATGTTAAATTAAGATCTTCAGTAAGGCAAATCCTCACTTGGCTGTTCAGTTATTGCTGGTTTAATTAGCACATCTGATATTTCTAAAGAATTAAATGTTGCTCATCTATCGAACCATGAATAGTTATGCTCAAAATGTATCCGTTGTAAAAGAAAATGTTCCCCAGACATAGTATTAGATTTTTTTTATAGGACCATAACTGCAAGACTTTTACAAGCTTAGGTTTGCAACTTAGATAAGCCAAAAATCTAAATAATCTTAGTACAATAAATTCCAGTAATCTATACATTAGATTTACAAGGTCAGAAAATCCTGTTTGGAGGAACAATTTGGAACCTGGATATTTTAAAACTATATAAGGATCTCAGAGACTAATGATAGTTTAAACCTTAAGAGCATTGCATCTTTAAAGTAAGAGTTCCATTGTCATTTCTTAATAAAAATCAATATAACGTTATGCTGGTTCCTAGCTTTTCTTATCTATTTTGTAAAGGTGAGTAGCAATCACATGTTGGCAATTCAAAATACTAAAAAGCATACCAAGAGTGGGCTCAGAAATCATTCCAGTAGCAATACCTAAAACGCGTTAACACAAAGCAGTCATAGCTATATGGGGAAATGAAAAATGGATACCTAATTTAAGGAAAGGCTGAAACAGAATTCACAATTTAAGAGGCGTTTGTTTGTTAGCACAGATATACAAACTTTAAGCACAAAGGGGGACAAAGAAAAACAGTAGAGAACAAATTGCAAAAGTTAGGATTTTCTTTTAAAAAAATACAGATTATATTTAAAGGCATTACATACCCCACACCCTCCACTCTAGAAACATTTTAAAAACTAAAAAAAAGGGAAGGTACTTTTTGCTCGTTTATAAAAATTTGAACTAATCATAAATGTTGGAATAAATTAAGACCGAGAGAAACAGAATGTTCACCTGGTCTATACTTACTAGGTAACTCTCCCGTGATGAGGCTTATCTGTCATCTACAACAAAGTAACACTTTTGCTGTTAATGAAGACAGCCCCTAGCTCAAAAAGTAAAGTCAGTTAAGTAACAAAGCAATTGTACACATTACATCAACAAAATGGGGGCAGGAGTCTCCATTTGAAGAGCTGGCTCAAAAACAGTTCAGCATCTTCCCCATTTTACAAGCCCTACCCTCCCGGTCCCACAAACCCAGCCTGCCTAATCTTTACAACTACTTGGAAGTTATTAAACTTTGCTTTAAATTCCATTACATTTATTTATTTTAAAAAAAATAGCATTCAAGTGAAAATAGTGCCTAGCTACAGTATTCAGCTTCATCAGGAAAAGACTGTCATATTAGGTAAGGGTTAACAAACACTTAATTCTACATAAATGTCAGTTCATGAAACCAGTTGTTTTACTTCTGACAGATTAAAATAAAGCAATGATACAATCCTGTCCATATTTTCTTGAAAGCTAATCCCACAGTGGGGTGTGCTTTCAAATAAATATGCATAGAATCTGTCTGCAAAACAGATTCCCCCTCCTCAGTGTGAGTAGCCATATCACTGTTCCTTTAACAACACAATAGCAAGCTAAGCATTTAAGATAAATGCTTTATAGGTATGTATATTTATAGAAGAAATTATGTTTTCACGTTAAAATTGTGTAAATTATAAAAGTCTCTCAGTGATTTGTGATAAATTAAGTAACTTCCCAAATATGATAGAGTTTTCTTACAAAGCAAATGTATTGAACATGTTTCCAAGATTGCATATAGCTTGATGCCCACACACAGTTTGAGGGAATGTGATGCAATAATTGTTTTTAAGCTAAGATAGCCAGTGAATATCCACTTAAACACCCCAAAGATACCATGTTTGTGATAGATGAAATATAAATACATCAAAACAATTAAACTGAAATAAATTTTAATTCAAGAGTGCCAACTCATTCCGTGAACCTGTCCATTATAATATATGCAAGATTAAGTGTAACTCCTAAAATGTACTCATTCTGATAGGAAACAATGTGAAAAGAAGTTCAGTGCAATTTAATAGAATGAATTCATAGCAAAGATTATTTCTTGATATGAAATAACTAGAAAATGCAGTTATAAGCCAACAAGCTACATTTCTCAAGGCTTATCGTGCTAACTATTCTTTTACCTTTTAAGGTTATTTACAGAGTGTTATTCAGCACATTTTCTCGTCAAAAAGGTTACGTAATTCTCATACAAGCTGAAATACTTGGATTTAAGTCAATTTATTTTAATGTATATTCTTAGCATGTAGCTTCACCCTGCACATTCATATTCCAAAATAAGCCCCATATATTTTACTGAGGGATTCCCTGAATTAAAAATGCAAACATGTTTGCAACTCAAAATCCCTGTACTTCCATTATTAGTATCTTATTTCACAGTCCTGTTTTGAATACAATTTGACTTTGGTACAGGCGCAGATATTACCCAAATTCTAATTTTTTTCTTGACTAATAATCTACTATTGAATTCTCCAACAGCAGCCACTATACACCCATGTCTTAAACAAGAAAATAAAAATTGTCATTGAAAACTCACAACATCTTTTCTTGGATGGGAAGAAGCACATTAAATCAGCAAGACTGTTTCGTCATGCAGCAAACAGTCATCTGGTCAATATAATTAACAAATTAATTGCTTCAAACGCAAATAAGTGTACCAGATAAAGCAGGATTAAGGAAAGTGCATTTTAAATTTTTATTTTAGTACAAATGAGTTATGTACACTCAAAACTATATCTAGGATTTACTAGATGCCATTGAACTATCATATTAAAAATATGGTTGAAGGCATATATCTCAGAACACTTTTTAAGTGCATCAAACAAGGGATGATATAATCTGGAACTCTAAATGTTCCATTTCTGTGGAACGTTTAATGCAATATGGGACATTGTAGTGCTTTAGTATAACTGCAATCTATTGGAAGGTCTCTAGGAGGTGTTTTACTTAGATGGCCTCAAACATCTAGATCCCTTCCCTATTTGTAAGGGCAGGTATTGCCTTCAGTCTAATCAAATATTCTAAGAAAGTTTGTGAAAAGTAAACCCACCTTAACTGTATCAAATGGATGTCCTACCAGTACACCAGCAGCACCTGAAATAAACAGAGAGGACAATGAGACCATGACATTGAGACCATTATGTAGAATACAGAATAAGGAATTTGCAAAATAGAAATATTAAATACAGCTTAGTGCAAGGATTAGGGTTAGGGTTAATCCATCTATAGCGGGTGGTGAAATAGATCAGAGATTGACAGAAAATAAAAAGGATATGATAATCTTAAAATTGCAAATAAATAAAAAAAATGCTAACACAATAAGACCAATAAAAAATAGCAGTAACTAGGGGGGGGCAACATTCCCACAATTGTAACAATAGCACAATTGCACTCAGGTCACATATTCCACCTAAGCTAAAGCCTTGGGGAAAAAACTAGGCCTTCAAGGCCTGTTATAAGGACCACGAGGTCAGGGCTGCTCAAACCTTGGGGGGGGGGGTTATTCCCAGGGGACAGTCAGGCTTTGTGACAGAGAAAGCATAGCTCCTGAGTCCCACCATATGGCATCTCTTTAAATATGGCTCCTGGAACATACCCACTCGGTTAGATGTTACTGGGAGAAAGGCAGTCCCTTAAAAAAACAGGCCCTATGGCATGAAAGGCTTCATAAGTAAAAAACCAGCACCTTGAGTTGGACCTGAAAGCCTATGGTAAGCAGTGCAGCCTGTGCAATGAGGTGCTACATGGACATACTGAGGCCTGCCCATAAGCTCCTGCCTCATCACAATTGTTGCCAGCTGCAGTTTCCAAGTGGAAGCTTGGAGCAGGTCAAATGAGAGACACTTCACTTTTCATTGTAGCTGACAAAAGGCAAATTTAAAAAAAATGTACAGGATATGTTGCCACTACAGTAGATACCATCCGCAAAACCACTACAGTAGATACCATCCTCCAACAATACAGCTGAGACTTGTAAGTCACTGTCCTTACTATATTTCTAGAAGCTACTTCCTGCCCTATCACATAACACCTAATTCATCTAGTATGCCTGAGTTTGCTAAATACAGGCCTGTTTAAAGTTTCATGATTTAAGAGCATATCATTGGCAACTTGATACTATATAATGGGTTTAATAGTCAAATTGGGGGGGGGGAATACCAAGCAGGGGAAAAGCCGTTTCAAACTCTTCACTAAAGAAATAGGACTTCCCCCCCCCCCAGAAATGCTAGCCTGAATAGCCAATCTGGCAAAGTATCACTGAGCACAGAAGGCCATGCTTCCAATATCACACAGTCCACACAATATTTCTCTAATAAGTGCCTACTCCATGCTTTGCTGGAAAATACATACTTATTCCAAGACTATTTAAAAAATCCAGTAACTGCATATTGAAAATACATCAAATGTTTCATCAGCCATAAACTCATCCTCATTGCACATGACAGCAGCTTAGGTTAGAAATGATTGGCTTCCTCAACACAGAACTAAATATTTACTCTCTGGGCAAGCTTAAAGTTCTACTGTTTATAGGGTACATCTGCCATTTTAAGGAGAAATGGACTGAAATGGCAGATTGTTTCCTATCCATTTTCCATCTGTGAGAAAGGGGTGGGAAACAATTACATTCCACATTATCATCAATTAGTTTCAATGGGGAGGAAATTGCCTGAAGCAATAGGAAATAGAACAGGATCTCAAAGTGAATGGCTCCAATCTTGGAAACCTTTCACGAGGGCCAAAAGAGAACCAAGGCTCCTTTAATCTGCCTAGGTTTAAGGCCTTCTGCCAGTAGAAACAGCTATGTCTCCAGTTTGATCCCAGTTGTGATCTCTGCTCCATCAATGAAGCTACTTTTTCAATATGTAAAACTACATAATTTGCATACTTGTAGATTTTGTAGATAAATTCTCTGCATGTTCAGCTAGAAGACCTATTTGTTAAATCAGCACAAAAGCTAATATTTCTGTACAGAGAAAACTGTACAGAAGTGTTTATTTGCAGAAGTAAATTTACCCAATACTAGAATAATGCAAGAGTGATGACTAAAAAATAGAAGTGGCTTGTATGGTAAATTCAAATGATGGAAAATAGGAAGTATCACCACACCTCTAATACAAATCCTTTTCCAAAAGATTATGAATATCCAATTAAAGATCCAATCCTTTATTCTTATCCTCACAAAATCAACATTCTGATGCTCTGGGCTAAAACCGTTTTTTGTGGCAAATAAAATCTCCCACACTCCCTATCTGGCCAGAGGGGGGAAAAAATCCCACCCTTTCTCTTTCTGCAAGAGGGAAGAATAGATATAATTACCCCCTCCTACATTCCTCACCCCTTTATCTTGCTTCTATCTTTTCTTCAGAGGACCTTATCTTTTCCACCCAAATCTTGACAGCTTGCCTTATGGGGAAGCAGGACAGATACACCCTGTCTGCAAGGCACCTGTGACTCCGGCATCATGTGATCAGTTCCAACACAGGCTAAAAGGAAGGCAATATCTACCAATCTGGGCTGCTTACATTACAATAAACTGATACATCTGTATGCATTTGTTATAGGAAATGAGGACAAGCCTTTGCGGGTACATATATACACATAAATAAAATCACACATTTTGTTTTGAAACGTTTATCTTTGGGACTAAGGCAGGGTTAAATCCTAAAACAGGTTAGCATTTGAAGTTCTTCCTTTAAAAACACAAATGTGTGCTGCAGCATTAAATATATTAAAGCCTTGCCAAACCATTTTTAAGTTACATTTAAATGGCTTAAATGCTGGTGCTGAGTATCTAAAGAACAACGTGCTTTGTCTATGTAATGACATAGGGAAGTTAGTAACTAACGGGAAGCATTCAATTGGCTAGAGGTTACCAGCATCTCTGAATCAATATAACGCAGCCATGGGCTAGAACCAGAAAATCCCAAGTACAAATTAATTTTAAGGCACAAAAATGTCTTTGTCTCTTTCCGTCAAAACCTACTACTCACAGACTGCTTGCAAGGACAAATTAAAAGAGTACTATGTATGCCACTTTCAACTTTTGGAGGAAAGACACATGAAAAGCAAATAAATAAATATCCTGTGCTAGAAATGAAAACAAGGGCGAGTACACTGGAAAATGTTACTTATCACCTCAACAACAAAGCAACTTTGTTTTTATGTTCTGGAACTTAATTAAAACAACTATGAGGAAGTGAAATTAAATTACTCACACACGTATTTTCTGAACAAATTCCAAAATTCCTGGGAGTATGTCAAGAGGCTATGACTAAAACCAGAAAGTTGTCAGAAAAGGAAAAAACAAACGAAGTGTTTTCCCCCCCCTGATTTTTAGTTTTCTACATTCATCCCCACATCTGTAAAATGACCCAAGAGAATCTAGCTGGGAAAAGCTGATTTACAATTTGCTATGTACCAGGGCTCAGAGTAACATTACCCTCCAGCTTTAGATAAACTGATTACTAGAAGCTCCTTCTCATGTGATTTCACAATGAAAGAGATTGGAAAGATACTGTACTTTGAATCTGTGTGGAGACAGAACAAATAAAAAGAATAGTTTGAAAGGACCTTAAACACTTTTTAACAGGAAAATGAAGCTTTCCGATTTTTAAAAACATGGTCCCACAATCACAGGAGACAGAAGTCTGCTTTGGCGGAAGCAAAAGCAAGAGATTCAATAACTTTCCCTGTAAGAATTAATTTTTGTCTATTCTTCCCCAGTGGGCATTTATGCTTTATATGTGGAGTTTCCAAGAAATGAAAGTGTATCCCATCTATTCTGAGGGGGAAACAATCATGCAATAAGAACAACCAGGAGGTGGCCTTCAAAATATCTCAACTCTTTCTCTTCCCAGGCCACAAATGGAGTCCAGTTACTTGTTTTTAGTTGTAAGACTACACCTAGGATTTCGTTCCATTACACTTAACAGAATTTTCTTCCTAACAGACCCTTATGGGTTTGGGCCAAATCCTAAACCAAAGTCGGTTCCCGGCTTGGAAACTTTAAATGGTCGAGGAGAAGAAGATAAAAGAGGAAGAGCCGGTTTCCGCTTTAGCACAATAGCCTCGCCAGGCTGTGGTGGAGAGGTAGCAGGACCCACCCCAAAGCCACACCGTTTCCTAGCAGTCATTCGCCGATTGTGCAGTACGAAAGCCAATCCAGCTCAGACAATGGGGACAATGGGGTCCACCAGAGAAGCGGCGACGCCAGGTGTGCAAATCGAGTACAAAAATGAGGTAGGAAAATCACAGCTCGCCTGAAGGCTTCGGGTTGTCTCTTCCTCTCCCTTTCTAAGCGGCTGCGCATGAACGCAACACCTCCCGGCCTCCTCCTCCTCCGGGCGGGTGGGCAGCGCATCTTCACTGCAGTGCGCCAAGCCGCGGAGGGAGAGGTGGCCATCGCCTGCCTACCGCAGCTGCCTCTTCCCCCCCCCCCACCCGGCCACCCCACCGCCCCGGATCTACGCAAACCAGCCACCGTCGTGGCATGAACTATGTCAACCTCGATCCTCCCCATCATCGCTCGGGGCGCCGCTTCTTACCTCCTACGCAGCCTGCGAGGAAATCCAGCGCCATGATCGCTTTGCCCGACGCGTGTTTTTCAAGCCTGAAGCGTTTAAAAGGCGCCTTGCTCCGGGTTTTTTTTTTTTTTTTTTTTTTTTTTAGTTGTGGTTGCGATGCACCTTGTGGCTCCGAAGACTGTAACGAGTTTCCTTACGGAATAGAGGAGAGGTTCGGCTTCCTCCGACTCCGAAGGGAGGAAAGAAATCCAGAGGCTCCTTGCGGTGGGAAACTCGTCCTTTCTTTGGCTCCTTGGCCTCCCTTGCGTTCTGACAGCGAGCCAGGGAAATCCAGGGCGCCCTTCGAGCCGGCGCGTTCCTCTCTCGTTTGTCGCCAAACTGGACCGAGTCGTTTCTATTTCTGACGCCAGCGAAAGGAGGGGGAGACCGAGCCTTATGGGGAAAAGGCAGCCTCCAATAGGAGGCCTCTTGCAAGACAACGCCCTTCCAGTTAAGCCCTCCGCTCCGACCGTTCATTGGGCGATGCGCTGGGCGGCATCTCGCCACTGGAAGGCAGCGTCTGCAAAAGACTCGCAGTGGTGGGGAAGGAGGGAGCGCCACCTACTAGACTCGGGCGAATACCAGCCTCTGCTGTTGTGGCAGTGCATCTGCGCAAGGCTGGGCAGCTGCTGCGGGTTTAAGGCCGCTTTAGGGGCGGCGCGCTCGCTCTTATTCAGTGGAAGATGCGGGGGGCAGTTACGCACCGAGGCCGCGTGGGCTCCTGCCCAGCGATTCATGTTCGGGGGGGGATGAGAAGATCGTTCGCCCTCGAGTTAATGCGGATTGCAAACTGAAAAACCGATCTGGGCAGCCTGAGGACGGAGGCAGGAAAAGTGGGATGAACTGGAAGGCCAAATCTGCCAGTCTGTGCTGGTTACCTCAAAGATAGCTTCAGTGTGGCTTGCTTTCGAGAGACATGCACAACGTTACATCATGAAGCGGGTCGGCGATTTTGGTTTTCAGAGACGAAGATGGCCCTGGGAATTCCCAAGGAGAATGTAATGGTTGTATTCGGGAGGCGTATTGAGCCACGATGTATTTTTAAAAGAAAAAGAAAAAAAAGAGGTTTAATTTATAATTCAGTGTCGTGGGAACCCAGGATTAATTAAATAGACAGTGATTGTTGACCATGGATATGTCTGTCATGCAGACGTTTGCCTACCAGTATTACTCAGTGCTTGTCGCCTATAAATATTTTGGGAGGGTTAGCTTTGTTAGTCTCACAATAACATCTGTTATTGTCTACTAGTATTACTCATTGCTCATCACCTGAGATGTATGCCGCCTGTTAATATTTTAGGAGGGAGGCCTTGTTAGTCTCAGAAAAACCCCTCAACAGGTAGTTTTTTAACCTTGACAACTTTAAGATGTGTGGTCTTCAACTCCCAGAATTCTCCATGCTAAGCGGAGAATTCTGGGCATTGAAGTCCACCCATCTTAAAATTGCCAAGGTTGAAAAACACTAGGTTAACTTAGAAGGCAACAATAACCTTTTATAGAACACAATTCCATGAAAGAAGAATTAGATATCATGCACAGTTACTAAGAAATGGGGGAGTAGCATAAGATAAGAACTAATGGTTGGGCAAACCGAAGATACCGTTTCAGAATCATACAAACTACACTTCAGAGTGAAATCCAAAGAGTGAAAATAGTGCGTTGGTATGACATGCTCAACTGTACAATCTGGCTCAGTCCCTGAGTAAGTGTATCCAGTGACCTGATGCCAAATGACCCAGCAAACAGGATAGTTTTGATTTGCTTGGAAGCAGCTGTCCTGGCTGGTAGCCCAGCTGCTTTTGCAATGGTTGGCAAGCTTTCCTTGCCTTTTTTTTTTTAAAGAAACCAATTGTAAAAACAACAAATGCCCCTCTGTGGGTAGCCTGGTGGGCATTAGGGTAATCAGCAATAGTGTATTACACAGCAGCTTCTCTGTCCATTTTTCATCCTTGCTCTGCCCCTAAGTGACTGCATGGAAAAAGCTGGAGAAGAAAGCAATCTTGTTTTATAGTTGCTCTAGTCTAGACTCATGAATCCAGCGGCCAGAACACTGTTGATTTTAAAGTAATTTTCCATTTATGAGGAAGTTGAAAGGAGTAGATCTATAAGATAGATTGCTAAAAACTGCAGTTTATGCCCTTTACATTAATCACACTTTGACCTGGCTTTCCACAGCATATTGCATCCAGAAATAATCTAACAGATAATTTATATATGACTATGCTATTGACTTCTGACAGTTGCTTCCAAATAAACTTGGTTAGTTATGTCATGTAAATCACAAGATGCCTTTTTTCTTTGACAAAGGAATATTTGTACTGATCTGTGAAATTTAAATGTAGTCCTTTATTTTATTCCAGAATTGCTCATGGTGGAGCTTTCTATATACGGTATATCTTTTCATACGATTTGTGCCTGTTTTGCTGCATGAAATGAAAATGAATACCCCCAAGTAGAACATCTCATGACATTCTTTTCAAAGGCACTGATCATTTCTGAAAGCAATGGGAGAGACCAGACAAAGCTCTGCTCTCCAGCAAGAAGTTAAATATTGCTTTTATCATTAGTATGTAAAATATCCATTAGGGGTTAATATTGAAATCCCTCTTAAAATATACATTCATCTCAATGTAGTATACATTTAATTATTCTGCTCTTAACATTTATTTCCTCTATGTGATCATGATAATCAACACAGTTTTATAATTTACGTAGGCTGGTAACCTGTGTAGGAACTTTAACATCTGTGTTATTATATACTGATGGCATAATAATTTTGACACCTTATTTTGTACCAGTCTCAGCTTCTGAATCATCTCCAAGGGTTGCTTGCATGGAACATGTTATGATAGTCTAATAGCTGTTGATTGGGGTATGAGTAATTGTTGTTATGGTATCCTGGTCAAGATAGGATCATGCACTCATGCACACCCCACCTCCTACCGGGACTTCTACCTGCGGTTCCTGGAATAGTCAAGGGTTAAGGAGGATTTTTAACATATATAAATGTTATTAAATGTTGTTTTAAATGTTAGGATAAAAACTAACAAAACCTAATACTGAATAAAGAACACAGAAAAAGAAACAAGACAAAGGTGAAAAAAAGAAAAGATAAAAAGAAATAGAAGCAGCTTCTGATTTTCTTTTCAGGAAATACAAATGTAATTGCAAAGTTATCTCTTACCCTATAGTTCCAGAAAAGTTCACTTTTTCTATGATCTATTTTTTTCCTAATTATTAAAACCACATGTCGCATATGCATTTTTTTCAGTTTCATGCAAAAAATCTGTAAGGTATTTCAAATCAAACATAAATGTAAATGTATTTTCTTTAATCAAGGAATTTAATTTAGTCATCTCTGCAAGTTCCATTATCTTCACCAACTATTTCTTTGTTGCAGATAACACTGAGCTTTTCCACTTTTGAGCATATAATAATTTTGCTGCAGTTGTCACATACAGTATAAAGACAAAGTCCAATGCCTTTTTCTAACCGTCTATCCAGACCCAAAAGAAATGCCTCTGGTCTCAATTGTATTCAGTTGTCTTTAAAATCTTCTGAATTAGTGTATGCATTTGTATTCACATTTTTTGTTTTTTTTTACACGTCCACCAGATACAATAAAATGTCCCTTCATATTGTTCACATTTCCAACATAAATTTAAAATACCATGACACATTCTAGACAATTTCTCTGGTGACAAATACCAACAGTGCTTCATTTTATAAAATTCTTTCAAAAATAATGTTCTTTCAAAAATAAATTTCATTCCTTTCAACTACATATTTTCCCATTGACCCATTTGTGTATTATAACCATAATTATTTTACCCCATTATATCATGCATTCTTTCACTTGTTCTTCTGATCAAGTTTCAGCAAAAGTTTATACATTGTAGCAATAATGCTCTTCAGTATATGTACATAATTCTATTACACTATCAAAACCACAAAATGTTTTATCCACTTTAAATTTAATAACTATATATAGGAATATGATTGGCAAGTATATTCTTCCATCATCAATTCTTCCCTTGAGTTTATTTTAGATTCCTCTTGAGAAAGGTTTAGAATATAACAAGTTAGCTGTTTATGTTTACTTACCATTTCTCATGTATAAAATGCTTCTTGTGCTGAAAGCTACCAGTGTTTTTAGGCACAGTCTAGATTTGCATTTCTTTAATTTCTCAAAATGGCACACCTGATGAGAAATTGCAAGTCATAAAGTAACTTTTTCTGATGTGACTTCATCAAGAATAATGACCAGAATATTGTTATTAGGCTTCTGAGATGTTCATTAACAAACAACTATTCCATCTTGGAAGAATTTAATCTGACTTTGTTTTGCCCCATTCAGATCTTTACCGCCTTCTGGCACCAATTCAAGATGATCATTTATAGCTCAGTATTTTCTATATGTTGATGAATATTCCTCCTAAACCAATGGATGACTTTTCTCAGAGGTTGCATATAAATATTGAATAACATAAAGGAAGTGATCATGCTAAGAAGAAGACTGCTTCAATCACTGCTCCTTCATGAACCCTAACTGGAACCATTCACTTAGATGGGAGTGAATGTACCAAAGAATGATGCCCCAGCTTTCCATTGTTGTGAAGGGTTCCAGAGTGCTCCTTGGTCAATGATACTGAACACCATCAAGAAGTCTAATAGGGTCAAGAGGGGCCACTTTTGCAATCTAAGCCCAAATATAAATCATCTATAGTGCAACCAGGCCTGAGTACTGACTAAAATGACCCAAATTATATGAGAAAAAACTGATGTCCTTTCTAATGAAGTGCTAATAACCTCCTACATCTATTTGTTAAACGCCGTCAAAGAGCCAGGAAAGGCATGGATCAAATCCATGAGTAATACCATTCTGATTACCAAGGACCTTATTCACTTTCTCAAGCCTGACAAAAGAATCCCAGATAACTCCACAAAGTATTTCTTCATTCATCACCAAAGACTGTCCAATTGGCATCCAAGCCAGAGCACATTTCAAAAACATGAGCTGCTGCAGATGAATGTAAAGAAAACCTGTGTTATGTATATTTTCTGAAATAGTCTAGTAATAAAAACAGGAAGCTGGATTAGATGAATGTTCTATCTGATTTGGTAAAGTTAATTCTTGCGTTATGCCTGGTGGCCATTCCTCATTTTTTTTGCCTCTGTCTGGTCAATGGAGCAATCACTTCTTAGTGAATCATTTACATCTCTTACAGCAGCTAAAAGCACTTATCTTGTGGATTTGAGCTGAAATTAGTTACAATTTTTTCTAATACAATACTTACAATTCTTTCTATGGGGTGGTGATGGGAAGACATGCACATGGTGTATTAACCCAGATTGCCAAGATATCAATGGACCATGGAGTTCAGACACAAACTTGACGCAGTAGGTCAGAGATGCTTGTAGGGGACATTGGACACAAGATCTCAAATGACTCTTAGGAGGAATCTTAGGAGGAACATATCATGATACACCTCTATTCATACTTGGCAGGAGGTACAGAATTATATGGGCCAAATGAGAAGTAACCTTGTTAATCACTCACTTAAAACGATTAAGTGTTAACTAGACAAAGCTATTGGTTAACTGCATTTTGATACTCTTCTTTCTCAGCTCACCTTCTGATTTGAGGCATGACTCCCAGGGCAATTGTCTTACACTGAATTGTCTACACATATTGGGCACCTACCAAGAGGCTAGGAAAATTTCTCACAACCAAATGTGAACTGCAACATCCATTTTTGCATGTGTGTAATTGGGAGGTCTAACAAAACTGGAGAGCATCAGATTGGAATAGACTGGCTTGAGGCAATTTGTCTTTTAAAGCAAAGTATCTGAATTAGTTGCCTATTTAGCAATCCACTGTGTGAATCAAGCCATTATGTTTTATAAATGCAGTTTATAATACAGCATATTGTGTGAATCCATCCAACTGTGCCTTAGACAATAAACCATAATTGCAAACAATGAGTTAATGCAGTAATCACCAAATCAAGTACAGTAATCTGTTCACTTAGTCTAATACTGGCTTGACTGATTGAGTATTTCTCAGAAAAAAAAGGCTTTCCAAGCCTTATTACTGAAATAACTGATGTAGCAATTTGGATCCCATGCACTCAGAGAACTCTAAACATGTGCCCAACAGAAGCTCCCCAACAGATTATATCTCTTCTCCCCCCCCCCCCAGGTGGATGAGAACTGTTTACTTAGGGCCATCTCATCTGAATACCAGACTGAATTGTATCTCTTCTCTGCTGAGGCAACAGATTCAAAAAGTCAAGAAGCAGGATTCACTTTTTAATTTAAAAGACTTAAAGACTAAAAGACTCTGGTCTGGTTCAGCTCAGAGTTAACACTTTGGGTTGCAGGGCAAAAGGCACGGGAAGAAAGGTCTCTGTCCTCTGCAACAATTGCAGCTGGCTGCTATGACGTTATGAATTGCCCATGTTCCAGGACAGTTTCCAAATTCTGGTGATATATCTCTTTCAATTCATCTTCACAGAGAAGTGCAGAAAGCTGGTGCTGCTGACTTCAGCACCTATTGCTCAAATTCGAACGTCCCTCCAGAGTTCTCGTTTGTGGAAAAACAGATTTTTCTTCAAACATTTTTTCCTGGATAAGCAAACACAGCTCACTTGGTGCAAATGGATTTCGTTGCTGGAGCTATTGGAGGTAATAAATAGTACGGTGGTATTTGATGAAGAGAGACCATTGTTATTTCTCTGATATCATGGGCATATCCCAGCACTAGAGTTAAAGAGTTTGGGGAATGAGAACTTAATCAGGCAAGTTAACTGAGGATAGTAGCAGATTTGGGGTCAGTGTCAATAGTCCTTCTACATTTGATTCTTTAATATGATCATGTATTTCCTTTCTATCCTTGTAGACCATCCTTGTTTCCAACACAATCATGCATTACTTCATACATTGCTCTTTGTTTTAGTTTTTCACCTTTCTTTTTGAGGATCTAATCTGCTCCATCTGATATTTATTTTGTTGGTTTACCCCCTTAGCCCAGTTACTCTTTTAAATGTATTTAATTCACAGTTCTATTCTTACTGAATTGGGCAAAATACTTCAACATATTTCTTTTGCAGTGATTGCTCACTTTTTATTTTGTCCACAATAATTTAAAACCCACTTCCCCTTCCCTCCCTATTAAACAATTTTTTTCTCACTGTGCTCCGTTTATTTTTGTTTCTTTTAATATACTCGCGTCTATTTCTATCTAATAAAGTAGGCCACAGCATGCACTTAAACATAGCTATTTTCACTTCTTTAGACAGATATCTATTCCTTTCAATAGGTCACATATTATCTACTATCTTTCTGATAATGTTTGCATATTTTAAAATTTCTTCAAATATTTTCCTATACTCATTAGCTTCAAAACAGTGGGTGCAACTAAATAATCTAAGCCCAACCCTTTTTATGTATGTGTAATGCATGCAAGGCACATTTAAAAAAGAGCAGGGCTTTGACAGCTGATTACACCTGCCATTTTAAAACCAGTGTTACTGGGGATGCCCTGTAAAAGTTTACTGTTCTATTTTTTTTTTTACTGTTTATGTATAACTTGCAATCATTCACTTCATTTCCCTGACAACCACAATTACCTTACTTTTCCATACAGTAACTTTTCAGATCAGTAGTTGTGAATCATACAATTTGTCTAACAAACATTGTAAACCATTTGGGTTCTCAACCACTATTTTCATGCATGTATATTCATGACCTGGAATATCATGCCCCTAATATTACCCCAGATAGTTCTGATACACATCTTCTTACAGTAACTACATTAACAAAGGGACATCACACTTCTTTGCCTCACTCCAAAGTCTGTGTTGTATCATTCACTAAGTATAAAATTTGTTTGTATGTATGGTTTACTATCGTTACGTACCACTTATGTCACATTCAGCAACCATTTTTCAACTCCATATTAATAGAAAGCATTCCACAATTCAACCTGATTCTGTTTATCATAAGCTTTTTTCTATACTAAAAAATGTACAATAAACCTTCTCACATTTCTGAATGACCTGCTAAAGACCACTTCCCTTGCTCAAAGAAAGCATAAACAGATTTTCCCACATTTTCCTGATTGTCTCCTCTCATAACCTTTTTGATCGAAATTCTGCCCAAAACCTCTTCACCCATACTTAGCAAACTCATACTTCTGCAGTTTTCCTATTGCATTCCTTCTTGTTACTTTTCCCTATATAGACTGGAATCATAATGGTATTCTTTCAATGGTCTAGGGCTAGGCACAATCATCACACACATTAAACAAATTGCTTAGCTATAAACAAATTGCATTACTATTTTAGTCTTCTTCCAATTATATCATCTGCATTTCTAGTTTTACTAGTTTTTACTTTTTTTATCATTTCCATTCCATCTCTTCCACAATTTCCTCACTTCAATTTCATTCCAAATAATTCCATCACATTTATTTTTAATTCTTCACTCTGTTGGATGCTTCTTTTCATCCAAAACATCGAACTGCATTTCAACTGATCATTGAAGTTAAAATGCATGTTTGTTGCCCTCACCATTGTTTATTGGAACAATGCATTCAATGTACATTGATGACATTTGTCCTGATTCGTCTTTGTGAAATCAGGCTATGCTATAAATCAGGCTGGACTTAATTACTTCTAATGTTTTACCACTATAAGTGTCAAGGAATTATTGGAAAAAATGCATTTGATGCTGTGATTTTGGACAGGGTGACATGTATATAAATGAGGAATTTTATCAATTCTGTAAAAGTAGAAATGTTATTGATCAATCTGTTCAATGTTCTGGCAGCTACTTTTCAGCCTTTGCTCCATTAGTTCTTTTGGCTATTCTTTGAGACATTACCAGTTTAGTACTGATTAATGCAGTCTAGAGAATGCCATAGTTCAGTGCTCCTGGGACTGCATGATTCAGCAGATAAGAGTCTATGTTTAAAAAATGTTCATGTGTGATTTTTAAAAAATGTCCCCCACACAGAACCTAACCAATTTAAAGAGTGGAAACTTTATGAGTTTTTCTTTTTTTATTCTCCCTGCTGACAACTCTTAATACAAAACTAGGCCAAGCAAAATCCACGGTTAAACTTTATAATAATAATAATAAAGTTGGAAGGGACCTTGGAGGTCATCAAGTCCAACCCCTTCTTATTTATGCTCAGTTAGGCTAAGTCAAAGTGAAATTTTAAATATTTGCTGTATTTTAGAAAGAAAATTTTATTGCAAAGCTAACTATATGGATTATGACTTACAGTTAGGATGGACCAAGGTTAAATCATATTGAATTCAAAAACTGTTGCCAATATATGCAAACTTCTATGCCATCCCAAGGGATGTTAGATATCAAAGACTTATTTAGATTATTCTAGGACAGATAACAAATGTCTCCTTTTCTATTTTTACTTTATTTGTGAGTGAAATGGTTGAAGTGATATTGACCCAAGAAATAAAGAGGGAATATTTGATATATAGGGCATGCCATTTTGGTCTAGTGGTTAAGACATCCGGCTAGAAAATGGGAGACTGTGAGTTCTAGGTCCACCTTATGCATGAGAGCCGGCTGGGTGACTTTGAGCCAATTATTCTCACTCAGGCCAACCTATCTCATTGGGAGTATGTTTGCTGCCATGAGTTATTTATAAAAACTAACTAACTAACTAACTAACTAACTAACTAACTAACTAACTAACTAACTAACTACATACATACATACATACATACATACATACATACATACATAAAATGCAAATCATTTTTCCTATAAAATGTTTTACAAAATCACATAGGAAAACCAACTCTAGATACATATCAGAAGACAAAAGTCTGTTTGTCAGTTTGAAACAATTTAAACCCAGCATAATGTTTACCTAAAAGAGAAAAGTCCCTTATCTTTCCCAGTTCAGAAGTTCTCTCACTTTCCCTTTTGGCTAAATATGGCATTTATATATTATATTTTCATCCCACCTTTATTTACAATAACATTCTAAACCACATTGTATTGTCTACTCTACCTTATTTGCAACTTACCTATAGACTGTAGGTTCCTTTTTAATGTACTGAAATATACTAGTCTAAATATGCAGAAACCATGCTAGGCAGGATTCATGAACTTCAGGCTTAGCCTTTTCAGTCACAGATATTCATAAAATTTTTCCTTCATCTTGTAGAGCAGGGGTGTCAAACTGGCCCTGCGTCATGCCAAACTGGGCCCACCCCATTTCCCGGCAGTGGAAAAAAAGTCGCGACACGTCACAACATGTCACGTGACGTTGCGAGTTTGACACCCCTGGTGTAGAGTGACAGAAGACCTATATATTGAAGCTAAGTATGCCTTTGATTAGAATATTTGCATTGGCAATATTCCATTGCCTTTAGGACTTCCCTGGCGAATTAAATTAATTACAGAATGTGGAGAGATATTTGTAATGCAAATGAATGTGGAAAGTTGTTTGTAATACAAATAATCAGACTGGCTTTTATATAACATTTTGCAAAGCAGTTGAAGCAAGATCAGTTTTAAACCTCAGATACTAGAATAACCTTACCCACTCTCAGTACAGAGTTTAAGTCTGATTTAGAGCAGCTTACATTTACTATACACTGTTTGCAAAAGTAGCATAGTTGGTGCTGCTGATTCTCTCATTGGATGCACACAAGAAGACAAAGCTCTATTTTCTATTTGAAACAATTTAATTCAATTATACCCTGAACAGATGCGATAATGGAAAAGAAAATTTTATGTGCTCCCAACAACATGGCCTCATTGTCGCAGAAGAGAATGAATATATTTACTCCAGATCTTTACTTAAGTACTCAGCTTTACTATGGGATATTTTGCCAACTGGAGAAATTGTAGCCACCTCATATGTGTGTTGCTACATGTGCAGAATTACATTAGGAATGGTCTTTATTAACTGGCCTCTTCTTCCACACTAAGTTACCACTAACACACAACACCAGTGCTTCTTTTTAAAGCAATTGTGCAAGCTGTTTAGAGTCAAAGTGAATGAAAAAGTACTCATAGAAGTTCTCATAATAAAACAAATATGATTTCTTAAAATGTCTGTATTCAGGCTACCACTAAGAAAAATAAGGGCAGAACAAGCATGCATAAATTCCCCCTATGATGCATGAGCTCCTCCTTGCAGGTGTTGGAGCAGCAGGGCAAAACAAAACAAAATCAGATTCAAAGAAACCAAGTTTATGAATGCTTGTGCAATATGTACTCCTGAGCAATTTAGCCATAGCCCAGCATGGGTGTGGTCTGGTGGGAAGAGGAAGAAAGGTTTCCACATCTGTTCCATTCACATGGCCGCTGCATGACTGTATCCTTTGACTTCTCAGATACCTTTGTATTTACCTTTATATTTATTAGAACATAGAATAATACAATTGGAAGGGAACTTGGAGGTCTTCCTAGTCCTCTTAGTTCTTGTCCTGCCCTCAGGTGCTTTGGAGAATAAATTGATTCTCTCTTTGTGTCAGCCCCTCAAGTACTGGAAGACTACTATCATATCACTGCTAGTCCTTCTCTTCATTAAACTAGACATATGTAGTTCCCTCAAACATTCATCATATGGTTTAACCTCCAGTCTCCTAATCATCTTTATTGCTCTTTTCTGCACTGTTTCTAGATCTCAACATCTTTTTGTATTGTGGTGAGAACTGGCAACAAAGATAATCTTTCAAAAATCCAAATCCACTGCGGTTCAAGACTTTCAATACTTGAATATATTCAGGATGTTATTTTCTCTAGAGAAAATATTATCTTGAAACATAGCAAGAAAGTATCAATGTGGTGCATACTGAGAAAATATCATGGATGTCTCTGTCCTTTGTACTCCAAATAAAAATTGTAATACTGTGGTGGGAAGTGGGGAAGGAAGAGGAGAATGCTTCATTCCAATTGGGCATCAAAAATTAAAAGGGTGCCCACTGGGAAACACTGTAAGGGTTGTATGGACCATAAGTTTCTGGGATTGAAGAAAGTTCATTGACTTAACAGACCACTGCAGGATCAAGATTATTTAAAAATCCCAGGAATGCAACAGCCTGGTAGCTCTGAGCTAAAGGGCTGCTCTGGGCAATTACCAGATGCTGGAAGAGAATGGACATGCCAAGCCATGCAGCCAATCAAAACTGGGGCTGCTCCTAGAATGGAACATCTGCTCTGAAAGGCTTAGTTTTGAACTGAAGCTGGAAAACACAGGCATGGGATACATTTGTAAAGTGCTGGGAGTAAGAAGAAGATAATAGCATTCGTTTTTACAGCCAAGAAGTGATGGGCCTGTACTAGGGATGGGCCAGACAGAAAGCAGCCTAAACTGATGCCCTCTAGTTACTATTTATAACAAGTCCACTACTTTAGCTATTGGTTTTGTTGTCTAAGGATGGTGGTAAGTTAGCCCAACATCTAGAGGGAACCAGTTCAAGAAAGCTGCTTGTAGTCAGGTGTCAGGCTAGAAGCTCTGATATTCAGAAATGGAAGTATTACCATTTCCAGTCCTTGCTATATAACAAGTGACACTGTTAATGGAGATTGCACTAAATAAATATCTCTATTGCATATTTGTTACACATATAACAGAATAACAGAGTTGAAAGGAGCCTTGGATGTCTTCTAGTCCAACCCCTTGCTCAAGCAGGAAATTCTATACTGTTTAGATAATAAGAAGGTATTCTTCTTGAATTTGACAAATTCTGGTCCTTGATCATGCAATGAGCTTTTGTATAGTACAAACAGTTCTCTCTAAGATACTGAGAAAATAAAAGGAGGAAGAAGGTCATAGCAGTGAGGAAGCTAAACTTACTGAAATCAAACTGAAAGTAATAGTGATTTGTTATCCAGTTTTAGGGAGGTAATCAATATCAAATAGTATAGATTTCTTAATCTGGAACTCAGCACAGAGTATTTACAGACTCCATTCATAATATATTTGATAACATACAGTGAGTCCTCATTTAGCAACTGTCTTGCACAGTGATCATTTGTAGTTATGACAGTGATGAAAAAGTAATTTTGCGACCAACCATAGCATTTATGACCTTTGAAGGTGTGTAAAACAAAGAAAAAACTGAAGTAAGTTCATAAGCACAGTCATGGTTTCACTTAGCAATTGCTTCCCTTAGTGCCCAAATAGCTGATCCCAATTGTGATTGCTAAATGAGGACTACTTGTATTAAGCAGCTGTTGTCCGAAATTGGTCAAGAATTAAAAAGCACACTTAAGGGAGGTCAAGAGGAATATGTTCCTGGTAAAAAACACCTTGGGTTCTTGGAAGTAGAAAACCAGTCAGAATAATTATGATGATCTTATTCAGGAATACATTTTTCCTATTGAGAAATTATACAATTAGGGAAATGAGAGAATTTGCAAGAATTTATTCTATGCAGCTTGATTTGTGTAATTATTAATTCAGGTTAGAGTTCCTTCAAAATACTGTGAAATATCTTTTTGATATTTTAGACCGTTCTATTCCTTCAGGTTATGTGATTGAGGGACAGTTATTTTGATCCTTAAATAACTGGTTTATATGGTCCACTAAATGTCACATTTTGATTATTTGACATTAGGAATTCCCTCTAAGTGTGAACAGGCTAGAATTAAATATGTATTGCTTGTGTAATAAATTTCCTCAGCTGTTGTACTTCCCCACAATCTCCTAAATTTTTGAACAAAAGTTGCACCTGCAAATTGTAAGACTAACTCTCCACCCCCATCTGTTTTAACAGACTGATATCTGTTCAGATTTCAGTTTATGATCTTATATTGTACGGGTGTCAAACTCACGACGTCACGTGACATGTCATGATATATTGTGACTCTTTTCCCATTGCCGGCAATGGGATGGGCGTGGTTTTGGCGTGATGCATCCAGCCCGTGGGCTGGCAGTTTGACACCCCTGCTATATTGCAAGCATCATTATCAAAGCTTTACAGGAAAGAGGAACCCAATCTCTTCCACTTTTTCTTTCACAGTCTATTCACCCAATTTCTGTGAAACCCTTAATCAGGTATACTTCCAAAATAACGGCCAGCTGGGAGATGCAAGTATCAAGTCACCCATTTTCAGTTGGTCAAGGAAAGTGCTAGTAAACATATACTCTGGGAACAGCTGAGGATTTGAGCTATTTCCATGAATGCATTTTGCTTGACAGATAGAAACAAGAAGATGAAAGTAGGTTATCACTGTGGAGAAACTCAAAGAGGAAGGCCTAGCAAAAAATATAACCACTAGAAGCATCACTGAAGTATTTATTCCCAATAAAGAAGGAATATTATGGAAATCCCACGTTTTGGCAGAGTGAAAATAAAGTTGTGGGTTTGTTTCTTTCTAAAATTACATTTGGTAGGACATTTTAAAAAAAGAACAGGGACAGTAATGTCTATAGCAAACCACAGTATTGCAAAAATGAAGACATATGCACATCATCACACAAATGCTTCCTTTATGTACTTGCATTCCAATGTCTGATGCAAGTATGTAGGTGACAGCATTTGCACAATTACATAGTCATATTTACCATTTGGCCCTCTTCCCCCCTCTGTTCCCACATACTCATGAACAAGGAATTTTAAGGCGTATGTTGACAGATTGATAGTATGGTTAGTGCTAATGATACCAAACCTCATAGGTAGTTCATAGACATGTGGAAAGTAGTACTATATCTTAACTAGAAATATATTAAATAACTTGCCTATGGAGATTCTCAGTCATCCAGGTCATAGTTATTTCCCAAAGGTGATTTTTCACAAGGCAACTGGACTTTCTTATTTTTCTTTGAAGACGTTTCGCTTCTCATCCAGTCAGTCAGAGCTGAAGAAACTTCTTGGATGAGAAGCAAAACGTCTTCAAAGAAAAACAAGAAAGTCCAGTTGCCTTGTGAAAAATCGCCTTTGGGATACTAAATAACTTGTAAACTTTTGTGCTCAATCTACTATGCACTTGCTAAATTTTGATGGACAATTCATGCTTGTTGTTCTAATGATTCTTTATGTCAGACATGGACTGGGCAATTCTTCAAGCAGAGATCATCAAACAGATGACTATAAAAATGACTACAGTATAAGGAATACTCACCTGGTATTGAATGATATCCCTCTCCTGAATTAGAACTATATATATATATAAAAGACAATTGAAAACATTAGATTCATGATTTCTTTTTTCCCCTCTATTGGTTTCTTGTTGCATGTATCTAGGATATTATAATATGTTATGATAAGAAAGCATCTGTCCTAAAGCCACACTTTATTTATATCTCATTTTTTATCATAAGAATGTACATGAGAGATCTTCTCTAATTCTATCCCCACCATAGGCTGATAAGGCAGGCTGGGTGAAAAACAATGACAAGTTATCCAGTGAGCCTCAGTTGTGAAGGATGTAGAAATAATCCTGTGTACAGGGACAGAATGAATGAGACAATAAGGGACGAACTGCAGGAACGGTTAGAGTCCCGAGAAAGAGGAAAATGTGAAAAAGAAACTCAAAATAACTCTGCTTTCATTTTGTTTCATATAAGGGCATAGAAAAAGTTGAATAGGCCTTCAAGATTTTGATATGCTACCTTATGTCATTAAGGCACCTCCCTTCCCTACTGCTTTCTTGACTAACCTTCTTCAGTGTGCTCACAGTAGTTGAATGGAAACAAAGTCTACTAAGTCTTCCTAGTCCATATCCAGCACTTCAACCCCTACAATAAGTTATTTTAGAGGAAGTTTCATAATATATACCTAAACTGTTAATGGAAATAGAAAATTCACTCATGGATTGTATGACTTGTTTGTTTTTCTTCTCCAGCTGCATCAGCAGCTCAAATTTTTCAGACCCAGACACTATTTTGGGCCATAGAAGTGTCTGATGGTGGCTATATTTGGAGTGTGGAAATCCCTTAAGACTGTTTAAAAGCTATATAATTACTGTCATTCAGGGCATACCAGAAAAGGTCAATTGATATCTAGAACAATATTATCAAGACCAACATGGGGCATATTTTTTTCATTTTCTGCCTTCTTTCATTTATACTTTATGCTTGGGTTGTCTTCTATCACTATTTCTATTAGCAAACTTGGTACTCCTCAGGGAGAACACAGAATGTAGCAAGGGAAAAAATATTCCCATGATTCATCAAATTCCTAGGCATGTCAAAGTAGTACATCAACCACAGACCATAAACACCCACACCCCCAGAATAAGCCAATAGGAATAGAGTAGGCTCAATACCATAACTGCTAGAAGCCATAGTATCAACTGAGAAAAATGGAAATGTAGGAGAAATGAAAAAAAGGAAAAAAAACCCTGCTAAATAAAAGCAAGGGAATAGCAGCTAAACAGGAAACAGCTTTACAAAATCCAGACAAGAGGAATGCTGGAGTAATGCAGAGTTGTAGCAATAATATACCATTGCATCATACTAACTAGCATTGCTGTCCAATGGATATTTTGCAAATAAGAAATAGGCACAACTAAATAGCCTTCATCATTAAACAGATACAAATAAGGCAAGGTGTCTCTTAACAAGATGGCTGTTAAAAATGAGAAATATTGTGTAGAATTTTGCTATAAATCTCAGTAATGTCTAGTAATTTATTTTTACAAATGGAATAGGAACATTGTGAGATCTTTGAATTTTTTTTAATATTTGAATTTGCTGAATCAACTACCACAAGATGTCTGCCTTCCCACCATTTTTTCATATTTGTTAAGCACTGATATTTATCTCTAGTAAAATGTATAGAATTTTCTGGTTTCTTTATTAAGATTTCCCTTTCCTCCAGGAATTCAAGGTGGTGTGCATATTGCTTCTCCAATCTGAGGACATTAACTCTTCCCATCCACACTGTATATTTTATTTCTCCTTTCCCAAGTTGGTTTCAGAGTTATGAATATAAGCTTAATGCATGATAAATTAAAGACAAAGATAATCTTCACAATCTGGCTGCACTAGTTTTTGTATGAGTATTCAACCCCAGGCACATTCTGCAGTGCATTTTGGGGATGCTCACATCTAATTGTATTTTGTTGTACAAACTGCATGGTTGGTTAAGATGGGAGAAAGTCTTAACTGTCATAGCCCATCAACAAAGTATATAGAAACAATAATTTCAAGGCAAGAGGGAGAAGTTTGGTACATAAATGTGGAACATGCATGGGATGGCTTGGGAAGCTTTAATGTGGTAGCTTGAAGAATGTGATTTCTCCTCCGTGGGCTTGAACATATTTAATTATAATACTTCCCAAACAAATTCACATACAATTATCTGTTTCAGGTGGTGTTAGTGCTGCAGTAGGTTATCCATTGGATACAGTAAAGGTATGTCAGCCAGTCTCTTAAAAGTACTATTTTGTGTATAATCCCTACCACATGGCAAACTGTATAGGTCTCTTCTTTGTGACCGAGTTAACACTTTGTTTA
>NW_015386230.1:2248309-2249610 GCF_001527695.2 Protobothrops mucrosquamatus
GTTTAGCTGATCCTTTGCTTAATAAACTATATTTTACAATCTACCGTGAGTGGGTGCACATAGAGTAACAAGTCAAAAGCAAACAAATCATATAATGGCTTAGTTCATTGTGTACAAGTTTTTTTTATTTCAGATAAAAGTTCTGGGGTGAGTTAAAGAATTTAGCAGAAGGATTTCCAAAGTTCACCCTCCTAATCCCATCGGTGCTTCAGAACCATCGTAGACAGTTACAGCTCTGTTACTTGCGGTTAACCGACCCATACATGACCCTGGGTTTATAAATTGATGCATCACATTGAATTATAAATCCTCCCCCCTATCCTAGATTTACACAACATGCTAGGCCACAATGTGGATGGCTAATTGAAAATGTGCTTGGCTGATTTAGTGTGTTGCATAAATACTGCTTGAGCTATAGATCTCCACTTTTCTTCTTCAAAAACAAATGTTCTGCACCTTTAATATAATGTTCCTGTTCTTGTTGTTTGTAAACAAAATGTATGTTTCATAAAATGCCTAATTGTGGTACTTCTGTTTATACATTTGATTGCTTTACTTTGCTTTGGTAGGTGAGAATTCAGACAGAAGCACAGTATCGTGGAATATGGCATTGTATGAGAGATATATATAGAACTGAAAGGGTATGTATCTAAGAATAGTATCTCTAACTATCATGATCAAAGAATCCATTTTTTTTTGCTTTATTACCTCTTAAAAAGCCTGACAATATTCACAAGGAAAATCTATAGATTTGTATGCAGTTCCAAATAATTAAAAAAAATAGCAAATTCATTCTACAGCTGAACACATGCCAGCTGTAGGGAACATTTCCTCTATTACCTTTAGACGTCAGTTCCCATCAACTGCAGCCAAGATGGCCAATGATGAGGTATTATAGAAGTTGTAGTCCAATATCTCTTAAGTTTATTTACATTTATTTACATTACTCCTCATACATTTCTATTCCGCAATTCTAACCAGTTATAATACATGTCCCATACCTCATAAAATTCTGTAGCTTCTTTGTCTTTTATTTCTAAGGAAAGTTTGTTCATCTCAGCACAGTCTAATATCTTACATACAATCATTGCATTTGTTGGTATGTTCTCCCTTTTCCAACACTGTGCATATGCAATGCGTGCTACAGTTATAATATGTATAATGATGTATTGGAGTCGTTTCTCTATTTTTGGGTTAATTATGCCTAATAAAAATATTTCAGGTTTGAGTTCAATTTGTTGTTTTGTTATTTCCTATAGCCATCTTCTTATCTGCTCCCAATAGGTCTTTGCTTTAGGGCA